>NC_058022.1:25155525-25333025 GCF_019176455.1 Solea senegalensis | reverse complement strand
ATAAAGAGCCGCAGGGCTAATGTACCAAACGCCGCATTGTTTGTGTGTCAAGACCCGCTAGCTCCATCCCCGCATACCTCCATTTTATTATTGTGTCAAGCTGCACGACAAACGCAGAAGTTAAGTTGATAGTGCGTTTCATATGCTCACACGGCTGCGCCGACAGAACCAAGAAGTGTCGTTTGTCATTTTACCACAGAAACAGCTTGCTATCACTAACATAAGAAACATTGCATGCTTGTAATTGCACGTGGCCAATTCGATTATAACTGCCCTTGCCGTCCTTATAAATTACTAGTACACTAATAAGTAAACCAATACATCTTCCTCATCTTATTTTATTACCCCCGCCCCGCAGCCACCTTGATGTCTGTGGGTGTAGAATTCAAATGCACCACCGACACCAGCTAGCACGATAGCATCTCGTTAGCACTATCTTTAAGCTAGCCGGCAAGCTAACATTAATCCAGCCCGTTATAACACATTTTGTCAACTGAAGATGCTAAACATATTAAACCGACGCGGCTTACCTGCTGCTCTAGACCGTGGGCATTTTCGACGGCCACATGACTCATAACTATTGAATACGGAGGAAAAATGTTGTCGTTGAAAAAAGGACCTCTTTGTTTGCCGGGTTTGATGTAATGTAATATTTCTCCCCTGCCTTTGTTTTGTCGGCCGTAACAACAGATGACAACTATTGCATTGGTTTACGACGGTTACATATAACTTTAGAAACTGCTATTGTTGAATTGAACGTCGTGATAAATTCCTCAATTTTAGCTGCAAGGATGGCACTTCGTGCAAACTCAGCTGTTATCGGTTTGCTCTTCAGGTACCAGTCAAGTCAATCCCACTAAAATATATAAGTACTTCCGGTAAAGTCAAAAAAGGGTTCCCCAATAAGCATAAATGAAAGTAACCCTTTGCTATAAATGCATTTAATAAACACTATAGCCTATCCATAAATTGTTTTTGAACATTTAACATTGACTATAAGCTATAAACATATTATACATTGTATATAGACATTAAAAAAGGAACCCAATCCCTGGACTTCCGGTCAGATATTGGGTAACACTTGCTAACTTGACTGAGTCATAATTAATCCAGAAACCGCGAGATTTTATTTACTTTTCATCGCGAGATCACAATAAACAAGAAGAATATCATTCATCTCGGTGGAGCACAGAGCTTATTTTCATTTTTCAATTAATAATAATCAAAAATAAAATAATAATACATACATGTGTAGTGCTATTTGTATATTTTGTTCAAATCAAACTGATATTGATGACATCATATAGTAAATCCCATTTAAACATACTCTACATACTCCAAGTGGATTTGTAAAGAATAATAATAATAAATCAAAGAAACAGGAGCATCCCACCAAGAGAAAACTGAACCCTGTGTCTCAAAGGTTTTGTGAGATTTTATAGGAGAACTGTGAAAATGAAAAAACATTCCAGACAGTGGTGAGAATGATCTGAACAAACAGAAAAGCAATCCTCTGTCTGCAAAAAGGTGACCCCCAAAGGAATATGACAAACTCAAATCCGGTTATATATTAGACTATTATGTTCTATAATTCACCCAAAAGAAAAGGGGAAGAGAGAGTGTTATAGTCCCAATGCCATAAAGATTACTGTAATTCATACAAAACTGAAAATCTCCCTATAGTTAACTATGTTCACCCCTGGTTTTCATAATTTTGCTTATTTATCTGTATGTTTGCTTTGCCAGTATCGTTATATTGGTTGTTGGTTGTCTGTCTGTCATATCTGACCAAAGTAAGCAGATATATTTATTTTAATTATTGTTATGTCTCTGAACCTTTAAAGTACATAACCTGAGGGGTGTGTTCATGTGTGCATGGCGGTGTCTGAGGAGATTTGAGATCTTTCTCAAGAAGTACACATGAGAAAGTCAAATCAATAAATGTAATTCAGCAGCAGTGTTTGAAAAAAATTTTTTTTTGAAGAAATTATTATTATTATTGTTTTCAAGTTATGCTTTTCATGCTCTGCTCTTTCGTGCAGCAATTTTTTTATGTCAAGCCTGACCCAGTGTTTAACCATTCCAAAACTGTACTATACTGATGGAAAACACAGCAATAATGAAACACCACCACAACAATGCTGTCTGGCTGTCTTATATGCAAATATGAGAGGCAGCTATAAAAATAATAATAACTTATTCTGCAGGAAAGACACACTCACAGGATGCTAGTAAGTAAATGGTAAATGATCCGTATTTCTAGAGCACCTTTCTAGCTGCTCTACGCTACGGCTTTTGCCATTCACCCATCCACATCCATTTACTCACACTTATACAGTGCATCTCTGTACAGCACATTTTCTATCACTCATCTTTCATACCTATTCACACACTGCCAGCACATTCGTCAGGATGGACAGACAGACACCCAAACTAAGGCCTCATGCTGCATTCCATTTGGATCAGAACTGGAGTTCACTGCGTTCCAGAGAGAAGTCAGTAAAAACAATGAGAGCTGGGTTAGCCATTGTTAGCAATACCATGACAAAGTGATAACAACTTCAGTATTTTGTGCATGCCAACAGCATAGCAACATGTCTTCAGATAAAAATGAAACAGTACTATGTTGTGTACAACTGATTAACTGTGAATCAAATATGACAGGAGTGCTATTAATAGTACAAGTAGCAGTGCTTGTGCTAAGGGTGGCATGATATCACTTTTTGGTGTCTGATACCGATAACACAACCTTGGATATGTACCGAAACTGATCTGATGACTGATCTGAGTGATTTTAAAGCCTTTCAACTATGAAGCTGTTAAGAACACATTTGTGTTTGCTATTTTAAACAATTTTAAAGATTTAATTCTGCAGCTATGTAACAATGACGCCAATATTGGTGATTTTGACCAATATCAGACCGATACCAATACTGAGTATTGTATAGTTTCATCCCTAGTTTGAGGTGAGTTTGCTCCAAGTTACCAAGTTGGTAATCCAAGATCACGTGGCATCAGCCTCAGTACACAGGTGTAATAAATGTTGCATGATGTGAAATATGGGATTGAAGCTGACTGGGTTGAAATCCTGCTTTGACTGAGGATACCACACATCAGTAAAGTGTAAATGGAGTTCACACAGTTATATAAACTTCCTCAAGTGGCACCCTCTCCTGATGGAAGAGATTACATGATTAGAAACCATGATGGACTGTACTGTCTCCTATTTCAGCACAAACAAAAGGACTTTGATTATACAGTATTTACACCATTGCTGATAAAACAGCATTTCTAAAAGACATACATTTTGTGTATGGTTATTCACCTGAAGACACAAGAAAGAATGAGAAAGAGAAACATTCTTGTCATATTTTGCAGTGAGCTCGTGTGGGAAGGGTTTACCCAGTAACTTTCCACTTGTAGTCTGTAACTTTCCAGAGCAGCACAGGCTGTTGTTCACGACCTGACTGACTGAGTTATGACATGTTCACTTGCTTTGTATTAGAGTTGGTGAAATCAGTTTCACATTCCATGACCTGCAGGTAAGTAATGATGACTTTTGCTGTGAAGCCCAAGTTTACTTTCTCTTTCCTATGCATTGCAAGTGTCAATAAACTGCAGGTGACTGCACAGCCGCTACTAAACATACATGAGTAAGTAAGTTTTGTTGAGACGGCTTAACAAAGATGAATGAACTATATTATTATCTAGATGGGTTACACAGCGGGTAGTGGTTATCACTGTTGCCTTAATGCAAAAAGACCTGTTCGCGACAAAGTCTGATCCAGTGGGTTTTCTCCAGGATCTCTGGTTCCCCCCCACAGTCCAAAAACATGCAGAGGTTAGTTGGACACTGTAAGGCCATATCCACATGGAAATGAGACAAAAGTAAATTATCTTTTTCTTTGTTGTTTTGGAAAAGTTTCTTCTGAACATGGAATTATTTCTGGAAACAGCTATATCCACATGAAACTGCCCAAAACAGCTCAAATTGCTGTATGCCAGGCCTGTAAGCGGCGCTGTAATGCTACACCAAAAACAGAGAAGAAGATGTCATAGACAATACAATGTATACTCACAGAAATGGAGACAGAATGAAACAAGCCTAGGGGAAAGAAAGGAAAATAAAGAAAGAAAGTAAACGTTTATCATAAAGCAAACACACAGTGCTGCCAACTTGTTGGCTTTGATGCAACATTTAGCGACTTTACACATCCCCGGCAACTTTTTTTCAAAAAGCTCAGCTTCAACTGTTCTCTATGGTATGGCACAGAATACAGAATTCACTGAGTTTGGAGGTGATTAGACAACCGCAGCAAAATCTTCTTCCATGACAGTGGATGGAAAGGTGGGCGGGTGTGAACGCCGGGCTCACTAGAGACACAGTGTTACAGGCACAGCCTCTGGCTGTGTTTGTGTATGTATGTGAGTGTGCATGCACAAGGCTGTGAAGTGCGTACGTAGGTAATGGTGACTGATACGGGCTGTAATAGCAGAGCAGTATACTGTATGTTAAGTTACAGGCTGGACGAAAAAATCCTATGCATACTATAGGTGTGAATGTGAGAATGAATGGTTGTTATTTGTCTCTGTTGTTGGCCCTCACGCGTTTATGTTGAGGATAAAGTGGCAGACAATGAATTCATTAATTTGACCCATTCATTTGAAACAGGTGTGTTGGAGCAGGACAACATCTAAAACATGCAGGTCCCCTTAATGAGGAGGATTGGGAAGCACTGAATTAATTAATGGTCTATCTGAAGATTAGCACTATATGGAGTATGATTTACTCTAAATGCCCCACCCTTAAAGGCCACTTTATAATCAAAGTGTAAATAGGGATCAAGATCCAGATTTTGACCTTATAGTACTATGACTTGACATTTTTCCATATAAGCAGAGTTTTTAATATAAATGTTTAGAAACTCCCTAACTAGGTCAACAATTGTTTGTTTTTTGAACCCCGCCCCACATCACACCAATCATCATTCTAATAGTTTCCTCCTTGAGCTATAAGCTACAACTTGTTATGCTTCTCACAAACCGGTCAGAATACACAAAAACGTCACCAAGGTTGCTGAATGATACGTAGGTGATACATGTGCAGATCACCATCAAACTAACAATTTCTTACTTGATCCCGACATCCTCAGGGAATCTAACGATAAATGTCCTTAACTATTAAGTTATGCCACTCACGGATAAAAGGCAAAATTATAACCCCCATAGGTAGAGGTAATAAAATCTGTTATTCACAGTATGCCCTTCCCAAAGTGTGGGTCGCGGCGCACTGGTTGGCATCAAATTACTTCAATTAAATTATTGTTAGGAGAAAAAACACAAAAGCTAAATTAAAAAATGGTAAAATGTGTCTAATAATATGATGTCTCACTTTGTCATTTACATTTCTATGATATATGTTGAATTTATATGGTAAATGGTCTGTATTATAACGCTTGTCTTGATGACACGTTGCTACACTACAGTGCATTTGCTCATTCACACGCTGCCGGCACAGCAGTCAGGGGCAAGGAGTGGTTAAGGGCACATTGGCATGTAGACTAGTGGAACCAGAAATCAAATCCACGATCTTGCAGTTGAAAGACAACTCACTCTACCACTGTCGCTGCACATATAGAAACATGACATACTGTAGAACTTAACAGTAGAGATGGGATTTATGACTCTTTGAAGGGAGCCGGATCTTGAGGAGCCGTTCCTTTCAAAGAGCCGTTCAAAAGACTGGCTCACTATTTTGGATCTTTGTATAAAATGGGTCTTAGTGTAAATAAAGGTTTTGACTTGTTAATCATGCAACACCTTTTTATTTGTGGCACAATAAAAAACTAAGCAGTCTTCAATGAACTTCCAGGCAAAACTACTAAAGTAAAAATATATTAATATGGAAAAACTTTTACGAAACAAGTTTCACGTATCACCCTTCAGAGGATTCCTGTACTGCCCTTGGTAACATTAATGCAAATTTTAGCAAACAATATTTGAGATAGACTTGAAAGAAATATTATTTTGGCATTTGTTACATTTTGCTTTGAGTTTTTTTCTTCCGAAAAGTGGCTCATAGCTGCATTCCTTTGGCTCATAGCTGCAGTCTGACACTCCGCAGTCTGCACTCATAATAATAACAATGACCTTATGGTACTATGTTTTAGTTTAGTTTTTTTTAGGTAGTCATTGAATAAAATGTAATTGTGATCAGATAATAGTGTATGATATAGAAATGTCCATGAATTGTAATACTTGGTACACTTTTTCTTTAAAAGAAACTGCTATTGTGAACAATAATTTTTTTCCATTTTTTTCCATTTTTTTGTGTCAAGCGCATGAGTTCAGAGGAAGCCCACAGCATGTCTCAACACTCTGCAGTGTTTAACATACAGTTGCCCTCATCCCACCGACAGGGCTTTAAACAGAGCGTAACGACCAGTTTGATCAAATGTTGTCCAATAGGAGATGACTCGTGGGCTGTAAATGGTGACTCTACAGTGCTCTACAGTTTAGGGACATCACATAATAATCAGTCTGAAGGAGCATATGCTCAATCTCATGATGCATCCAAGAACAATTGTCAAAGCACTGGGTGGCAGCTATCATGGAATCCTATTTCGGGGAGCACACCATATGTCAGCAGCACTGACCGAGACATTAAATAAAACGAGACTGATGCACAGTAAATCCATCCTTGTTTTAATTGTGCAAAAAAGTATGGTTTAAGATTGCGCTACAGTCAAATGTGTACACCTTAGGAATTCAAGGCTTCACTATCAGCCACAACGTGAAAACATTTCTCATAAATGAATACATCAAAATTCACATTTACATTAATAAAAATAACATCTGAGTAGAAGACAGCTTTTAAGTTTTAAAGAGTAGTACAAACCACAAACTCAGCAAATTGGATTTGCATACAGTGTGGTTCATGAGTATGTGTACCAATAAGAAGGTATTAAAATAAGTGTTACTATGACATTTTCACAGCGGAATTACAAAAGAGATCCCCATTGGGACAAATTAAAAAACATGTTATTATGTATACAACAGAAAACCAGCCTACTGCATGTAACAGTAAACATCAATTAATTCAGTGTCATATATTGTTATATTGTTAGTGTCATACACAAACACATAGACTCATCGTAAATGTTCTTTACATGTAAAACCATTCATTTAGTCATAGTATACAACATGCTAACACATGTGCTACTGCTAATTCAAACCTGCTGAGTTTTATGAAATTTAATGCGATTAAAAAAACAAATACAGCACAAATACAGTACAAGTCAAATTTGAGTGATAGAAATCTTATTCCATAACAACAAATATACATTTTATCCAGTCATTCTGAGTAAAATGTACATTAGTGCATATGTTCAAATCTTATTTTTGTGTATTGGCTTAACAAATGAGAGTATTTGCTATTTTTTATTCAAAATAAGGGATGTAATTTAATGTAGTTATCTGGAAGACTCCACCCTAACAGGGTGCAGCATTTGACACTGAATGTAAAGCAATTCAGTTGATACTTCTGCCATGAATATAAGTCTCCCGTAAATGTGTTGTGAAGTAACCCTAACCCTAAACTAAACCAAACACTATGTTGTGAAGTCAACATATACAATATAGAATGTCTATGTTGTCTATGTAAAAATCTCAGGTTGAACAGTTTTCAGTGCTGTACTCATGAGCACCTTTGGTTTGGTAAATTCCAATTTTGGTCATTCAAGGCAAGCCGTTCAAGAACGAACTCATAGAAGTGTGGATGCTCAGGTTTAATTGGGGGGTCTATATAGAAAAATAGACGAAGAGGAACATGCCAATGGAGCAAATCACGACCATTCCTATGGTCAGGATGATTCTGGTTTGGGGAGGTTCTTGGAGAAGCTCATCAGCGGTCATTTCCTGTTCCTGAGCTATAATGACCTGATCCTTGGATGGTTTCTCCCTGAAGCCACACACCCACTCTAGCACCCTTATGCACCTCCGGCTGTGTGTCCCCCCTCCTTCAAAGCAGCCCTCCTCCCCATGCCTCACACCCCCTCCATCTGCTTCCTCTAACATTTTGCGGTCAGTAGTCATTGTATAGCAACTTTTCTGGACTGGATGGTGGGGTTCAAGGTTAGTGACTGTAATAGCATGGCCATTGCTTGGTTGACCATTTTCACAATTGTCAATGCCATTGAGGTGGTCGCTGTACTCTCCTTTACCAAGCTCAGTGTTTCCATTGTTAAGGGGCTTCAGAGAATTTATGCTCTCCTCAGCATTTTCTTTTTCTTGCAGTTTTAACTTCTTTCTCTTGTTTAAACCCCACAGAGTAGTTGTTGCGATTTGTTCTTTTGTGGGGGGTGGAGTGCAGAGACTCACAACAATGGTCACTAAAGCGGATACCCAGAACAAGATGGCCGCCACATACATGAAATGGATGTCTTTGATGAAAGACGGGCGCTCATCCGGTTGGTCACAGTGAGGTTCACGGTAAACAAATGCTAGCACCAGACGCACGGCTCCAAGTATAAAGCCTATTATCCCACCCCAAAAAGCACCCATCTCATTGCATCGATGCCACAGGACTCCGAGCAAGAAAAGAGCAGCGATGGGTGGAGTCAGATAATCGGATACTTCTTGGATGTAATAGAACATCTGTCCTCCCTGCATTTCAATAATGACTGGCACCCATGCAATGCTTATTATCACCATAAAAACCACAAACAGTCTGCCGACTATCACCAGCTCTCTAGACGATATTTCCTTCCGTAGCATCTTGTAAATATCCAGTGTAAAGATGGTGCTTGCTGAGTTGAAGATGGAGTCCAGGTCACTCATGAGAGCTGCAATCATGACTGCCATCATCAGACCTCGGAGGCCAACAGGCATCACTGACATGACAAGCCGCGGGTAAGCCACGTTGCTACAGCCAGCTGCTGAACCACACACTTCCAGACAGTGTTCAGGACTGATACACACCAACTCATCAGTGAAAAAGACCCGGGCAATCATCCCTGGAATCACCATGACAAATACATATGAGCATACAATCAAGCTTTTAGATGTTAGAGATAGGAACAGCGATTAATGACTCTACCTGGGATGACGATAACAAACATGGGCAGGATTTTCAGGAAGCCAGCCATGATCGTAGAACCTTTGGCATGGGCAATGTTCTTTGCCGCCAGAACCCGTTGCACAATCACTTGATCTGCACACCAGTACCTGGAACACACAATGATTATCACTGGTGGAAAATATAAAAAACTAAATTTTGTGATTTAGAACAGACGGTTAAATGCCCACGCCTGCACTTAACTGAAGCTCTATAATAAAAAGTATAAAAGGAAAGACTTAGACCAGTACCAAATAGAGGCAGGTGTCTGGCCCAGCAAAAAACCCGGCCAAGGCAGGTCTGGATCTTTTGGTCCTCGAAAGATCTTCAGTGCATCTGGCCTTGGGTTGAGGTGGTGGTAGCAGGATTCAGAAAATGTCAGGTTAGGTGAAGCCATCAAGATGGCTGAGATGTTTGGCGAGGCTTCCATGTACTTGACCCTTAACCCTTGAAATAACATGGCATGATGTGGTTTACTTTTGAGAAAGTATGCAGATAAAATGAATTACATTGTATAAATAACTGATAGAACTTCAATGCACAATGAACCTTCAAGTCCTCCCACTTTGACGAGGCTGATGCCTGTAAGACAGAGAGCTCCCGCAATCATGAGGAACGCCTGGACTATGTCCGTGTAGATGACAGCAACCAGACCTCCAGTGACTGTCAGCAAAGCAGTCATGGCGATAAGCAGGGTGATAGACAAATACAAGTTCCACCCAAATGATTCCTGGATAAACAAAGCTCCGGCATAGAGGTTCACTGACAACTTGGTGAAGATGTAGAGGATAAGCAATAACACTGCAAAATACACCTTCAGCCGTCTCCCTCCGAACCGTTTGGACAGGTACTCTGGCATGGTGTAGACTCCTGACTGAATATAGACAGGGATGAAAATCCAACCTAACAGCTGGAGCAATAGCAGGGCATTCAGTTCCCACGCAGCTACACTCAAACCAGTCGCAGCTCCAGATCCTGCAAGTCCAATAAAATGCTCACTTCCTATGTTGCTGACGAATAGGGAGGCCCCTATAGCTGCCCAGTTCATGGAGCGACCAGCAAGGAAGTATCCACTCACTGTGCTGCGATTGGATTTCCACATCGCCAAGAACCCAATCGCTAGCACCAGGATGAAGTAGAGCATTACAACACTGATGTCTGCCACTTCCATGGCACCAGTCGTGGCCATGTTTGAATATGTCAGCTGAGTTGACACCTAAGTAATTTCAGTTTCAAGGGTGAAGTGATCTTTGCACTTTCTTAACTAGGTCACAGGGGGTTGATGATTACAATAATTAATATTCAAACAAATATTTAACTCTGACCTTTGGGTGAAAGTGGCCAGTCGGTGCTTCAGAGCTTTGAGGGAGAAGCTGGGTAATATAGTAATCTATCTGCCGTTCAGTTTTAAGCAAAAATAAAGGGAAGGTTTTCGATAATAGTTCCTTCTTGATATTTTTAGCTTTCATCCAATTCTTGTATCCATTCCATTTTGGTTCATCTTTGTGAATCAATGCAGGTTGTGGTTTGGCAGCTTAGAGGAATGCAGTGTGCTGTATGTGTGTTTTGACTGAGGGAGCCACAAGAGGTCATCTTGATCCTGCAACACAAAAAATTTACAAATTAATTTCGGCTCTTGGAGCTCTTATTTTAAAAGAAACATATTTATAATTTATGATGCACAATTAATTGATTTGATCTGTTGTGGCTTGTCTGTCTTTCTCACGTCTCTCTTTGAGAGGACAAGCCCTGACTTGCCACAATGCTGATTATCAGTTCAGCTCTTCATGATCCTGCATGTTTAAACGTATACAGTTTACTGCAAGTGTACACTTTTTTTCTTTCATGTGCTGGAGCCATATCTAATGTGGCTTGAATGATGAGATCCATCCATCCATCTTCGACTGCTTTATCCTCCACATGACTGTGCCAGTCTCAGCTCACATAGGGGTGGCTGCCATGTTGGATGTATACAAAAGCTGCCTGATGTGCATGTTGGGTCTGCCTCTAGTCTGCTAGGGGGAACCATTTATGATTGGTTCCCTTTTTTAGGGAATTCTGTAGTTGTCCAAAACAGTGTCCTTGCCAGACTTCTCTGCATATTGGTTGGAGTTCACCCAGGCTAGGTTTGTCTTCTCCTCTCTATATAATACTATTAGGTCTGCCTTACAATGTTTGTATGTGTATGCAGCCGGGTGGAAGAGGTTAACATAATATATATTGTGATTTGACGATGTATAAACACAATTTGATAAAACATTTTTACCTGTCTCCTCTCCAGGCACGAGTTGTTTCCCCTTAAATATACTCTGTGTATGTACACATGAAAGTACTTTCTATCCTACAAAAACCAGAAAAACATGTTACTCATGTTACGAAATGCACTTATACACACACACGTATATTATTCTAGAATCATTGATGTCACCAGGAACTGTTCTGGAGGGCAATGAGTCTCACATAAATTAAAGTTTTTTCTTTACTTCAACTTCTCCCCAATCGCTTCATTTTCACAATGGCAGCATACATATATATATATATATATACATATACATATGGATAAATAATGAAATAGTGGGACTAGATATGCTTCGGCTTCTTCCCACTCTCTTATGAACATGGATTATTTAGATTAAGTTATTGTTTGGTCTTTGGTTGATTGTTTACATTTTTGTTTGTTGTTGTTTGTATTTTATGTTTCATGTTTAAATATCATTAAAGTGTCTGTTTTGGATTTTTTTTGTCAACTATATCATTACATCTCAAAACAGACTTTTATTTTCATATTCTATAAAATATTGCAACATCGCAATATCATGATGGAATATTGTGATTTTATTTTAATCTCATACGCATACCCCTGCATCCCTGCAGTTGTTTTCTACACTTGACATCGCTTGACTAAGTTTAACTCATACTCATAAGTGTATGCAATTCATGTCTTGAATAAAGCTGTTGTAATAGACCTTGTTCACAGCAGATATTTGTTAACATAAAATAGTAGTAACACAAGATTAATCAATAACATTAATGTTGGTTCACTCCAGGTTTAAGAGAGTCAGAGTTTTGCGATTACAACAATTTTATTTTTTCATTTTTAATTAATTATTTAGCTGAATTTTCTGCATGTGTTCCAATAATAGTCATTCTAGTGACGTAAGTTAATTTTAATTCTTAAAATGTAGTAATGCAGATTGTCATGCAGCAGCTGATGTGTGTGCTACAAAATGTATGAGCAAAAAAAAAAAGTCTAGATGTGAGTGAGGGTTGCCCTTGTTATAAGCTGACACTTACCTCCTCCTGGACTGCAGGTTTCTTGCACGACTTGCCTGTGGAAAGGTTAGTCAGCAGAGTGGGTCGAGTGCCAGACTGCTGATAGTAACAGGGCTCCTCTGGCTAATAAGGAGAATGGGAGACACCGCCCACAGCTACTGCATCATCACCTGGGTGGAGGATAAATAGACAGGCTTCTGCTGCTGCAGGTGCTGTCCATTCACAGCAGATATGCAGGTGAAACACAGATGTTACAGTTTCTTTTAGCACACTCTTTCTGTATGGATATGCAATCCTTCAAGATATTTTTATATATATACATACATATACATACAGTATATATATAGGGGACCTGCTCCTTGACGAGTTTGTTCTGCCTGGTTTGGTTATATATATTCGTATGTTTGTGCTTGTAAATAGACTCCATGTGACCTCCACCGCTCAGTCAAAGACTCATGTTGCCTTCAGGTGCACAGCAAATACTAAGTTCACTTCAGAAATGATATAATGACCAGTTGGCAAAGACGTGTACTAGGTTAAATATGTGCGGATGTTAGAGTGCACACAGAACAGCATGAAGCAAGCAGAAATGTCAACCAGGGTGTGCAGTGATATTAACAGCGACATGAGTTGCCTGTAAACATTACACACTTATGTCACTTTTCCCTCGTGACATCGGCCTCAGCTCCACCAGGATGCAAAACCAACAAAAAAGATGAGTCCCGAATGAAACTCAGATGCTCGTCTTACCTGATATACTAGTGAATGAAAGTGGGTGAGTTTATACTGACAGCTTAGGGATGACATTACAGAAATGTTCCCTATTTACATGCACTGTATACTGAAGAGTCCTGGAATTTTTGTTATTACGGCGCAGCATTTCAACATGTCATGGTATCAAAACAGGAGTAGCATTTAGTATTTAGTAAAATTATTTTTAGATACGTTTCAATATTCTTTACAATATAGTATGACAGTGTTAATCCTGCCAAGGATTTCAGCTTGCAGTGAATTTCAATATGTTTCATATTGAAATTCATATTCATATATGGTTACCGAAAGAAATGGTGTGCTAGCATTTGAGCGTAGCATAGCAGCATTACATATATCTGTGAATTTAACTGCATTGCATTTAAATCTGACTGGAACTGGATTAGGACTCATTAAGCCAAGTGTATGGTTTATGTCAGGTAACAATCCTGACTATAGTAACTAATACTGTACTGTATACTAATATTTAACATAATGATTGATATAGAGAATATACATGAATTAAATATTAATTTGTGTTACCAAATTAAAACAAAAATCTAAATTCTCTACGTTTTATATGGGGACTGGCAAACTATTGTGACCCAAACATAGCAACTTGTTACAGCCATATCATTATACATTATTTTGAATTGATGAACAAATCATTTCCAAATACACTTCATTTTAGGCATGTTATTTAAACCATATATACATAAATCTAAACTAAAAGGCTGGGAACATTTTGTTATTTTGTTTAGGGACCCAAACGAAATCGCCTGTGACCCATCTGTGGGTCCCGACCCCGTGTTTGGGAGCCACTGCTGTAAACTGTGCTCATTCATTACATCTTTATTTTTTACATTTTTCCACGTTTTCCTTTTTACTACCTGCAGTTTTCGTCATTGCTTGTTTTTCTACTCACTGATGACGCCACAAAAAATTGATCCGATCGGTATTGTGATTCTCAAGAAATCCAGAATGTAAACCGGTATGTAACACACAGATCTTATTTATAATATACTGTATGTCCTGTGAGGAACTTTGATTATCATTCTTGAAATTCCGTTCACGAGTCTGTCCAATACTAGTGAGTACATTATGTGCTGGTGACTGTTGCTTGTCAGGTTGTTCCAGTTTATTAGTTTACAGCACATGACTCCATCGACACCCTGGTAAATTTTGCTTTAATGAAACAGAAGTGGATTATTGACACTAACTGAAAACAACACAATCACACAGTGTTACTCATAAACTCGGCTGTTCAGGCAGCAAAAGAGCTCTGACAGTTCGGACACGACATGACCTGGCTGTACTGTCACGTGTCTGCGTGAATACTGTGTGAGTTGGTGTGCGTGCGTGTGCGTGTGCGTGCGTGTGTGTTTTACCACTATCACACTTAGTGCACTGTCACATAGTCATTGTCAAGACCAGTCCAGTAGTCCTCACGGAGGCCAAAACCTGGTCCTAATGAGGCAGGACTTTATTTCTGAAGAGCTGATTGTCAGGATTAACCAGAATGTGTGCATGCGCTTGTATTTGTTACCACATTAGGACCTTTTCTGGCCTAAACACTGACTTTGTCAGTACCAGTAGTCCTCATGGAGACTAAAACCTGGTCCAAATGACACAGAACCTCATTTTTGAGGAGCTGGTTATTAGGTTTAGGGCTAAGGTTTTAATTGTGGTTAGGTGAAGATTAGACATTAATTGGTAAAGGTCAAAATGTGTGTGTGTGTGCGTGTGTGTGTTAACCATGAACACCTTTTTTTTATCCATTACCGAGTCAGGAATTACCTTCCCCTTGAAAACAGTTTAGTTTGTGCACACATGCCATGATTTTGCACTTTTCATAAACTATTAGCCATAAACTGTAAGGAAGTGAGGTGCAGAGTCTCTGAAGCAAATCTGTCACGATGACTCCTACTTTTGTTGGATCAAGACAACAGAGTCATACTAATAGTAAATGACGGTTTTAATGAATCCGACTTCAAAAAATGTAATACTTTTTGTTTTTTTACAGAAAAGAAAATTCCTGTTCAGTTCCACATTTCATCTGGTGTTTTTAATATGTTGAAGTGCAGGAGGAGCTTTGATATGCTCTGCACTCTTTAGCCATATCTGGAAATAGAGTCAGTCAGTCAGTCATCATCTACCCGCTTTATCCTCCACCAGAGGGTCGCGGGGGGTGCTGTGCCAATCTCAGCTACATCGGGCGATAGGCGGGGTACACCCTGGACAGTTCGCCAGTCCATCGCAGGGCCACACAGATAGAGACAAACAACCATTCACTCTCACGCTCACTCCTACGGTCAATTTAGAGTGTCCAATTCACCTAATCCCCACATTGCATGTTTTTGGACTGTGGGAGGAAGCCGGAGAACCCGGAGAGAACCCACGCACACACGGGGAGAACATGCAAACTCCATGCAGAAAGGCCCTTGTTCCAACCGGGGCTCGAACCCGGGTCTTCTCGCTGCAAGGCAAGAGTGCTAACCACTACACCACCGTGTGACCCTGGAAATAGAGTAAAAAGCAAAAATAAACACAAAAAGTAACTCCCATATTTAAAACTTAATGCAAGCAAAAAAAGTGAAACATAAATAAAACTGTAAAACACAGGGGAGGTGCATGTGTTACACAGGAGCCTCTTTTCAACAGCAGATAAATTCTATAGATTACTCCTGCTGTTTCTCTTTTAGCCACTAGATGGTGGTAAAGCTGTGTAGCACAAAGATAAATAATGATCTTATCCATCTTTAAATCAAAGTTTGTCTTTGTTTTAGCTTTTACTAAACGGTAAATGACCTGTATTTGTAAAGTGCTTTTTCAAGCCTTAATGACCACTCAAAGCTGCTTTATTAGTTTTTTGCCATTCACCCACACGTTCCTACAGTGCATCTATGTATGCATCATTCACACACTTCATTCACAGCTTACAGGAGCAACTTGGAATTAAGTGTCTTGCCCAAGGACACATCAGCATGTAGACTAACAGACCCAGGAATTGAACCCACCACCTTACAATTGAAAGACAAATCGCTCTACCACTGAGCTTCCTCTCTCCACAAAGGCTAAGATGGGGGAAGCCAATGGCTCTTTTCTTTACCCTCAGTCTTAAAATAAAACATTGGTGTGAAGCGTGGGAACATTGACATCATGAGTGAAAGAAACAAATACTTAGTTGATCCTGCATGTCTAACGCTTCACACCGATGTTTTATTTTAAAACTGAGGGTAAAGAAAAGAGCCATTGGCTTCCCCCATCTTAGCAGCCCTCCGACATAAAACAGTGTAGAAAACATGTACAATCTGTTTAAAATGATGATGATAAATACCTCATTGTACCAGAGGGCAAGTGAAGTTCATTATGACTCAGCTAAACGCAACATGCACACAGTGAAGCTGGCAGCAACCACAGGCCACTGACTGTGTAGCAGGTAAAAACCCCCCCGTTGCATCCTGCATACGTACACGTCCCACATCCATTTCCCATGTATTTTAGCTGTTAGGCTCAGAGTTTCCTGTTTTCTGAAACAGCCTCAAACCGTTTCTAGTGCTTCTTTTACAAAGAGCATCAAAAAAAAAAACATTGCCTGGCCTGTAACCCATCTGTGGGTTACAGGCCAAGGTGTTGTGCTTCAGTCAAAGTTTTCTTTTCAATCTCATAAAGAATACAGAATACTCAAATGTTGAAACTCACTCCGTTTCTTCAATTGTTCATGCCATAGCCCCTTATTAGACCACACAACTGACCTTTGACCCTGACCCCCTCTGCAGTTACATTATGCCACTTCAACAAACTGAATGTCACGCCTGAGTCGCCAACTGGTTCGGCTCTACATACTTTTTACTGTCTCACTAGGAAGTAGACTTGTTTTCAGTATTTTGGATTAGCCCAACCCACAAGAGGTAGATAGATTAAAGTATGTCGGCAGTTTCATTTAATTTTGAGCGTTTCATTTTAGGCTACAGTCAGTCCTCCTCTAAGATGTCAAAGACATCGGCAGTGTGGCAGCATTTTCCAAAAATAGGTGGCGATAAAAAAGTCAAATGCAAAGTTTGCCAGCAACAGTTTGCACATCACAGCGCAACTACAAATATGGCAAATCAAGTCTAATAATCAATGATTCGTGATATAACTGCAGGCGCAACAGCGACTTGTAAGTCGCTTTGGATAAAAGTTCAGTGTCGCTCTGTGTGAGGTCATGCATGAGACAAATCATGTAAATATTCCTCATCAGTTTGAACTACGGGGCAGATCTAGTATCCAGGGGCGAGTCCACGTATGCCGACTGGAGTCTTCACGCTGATGTGGTGAAACATATCTGGTTCCAGTTCGGACAAGCAAATGTGGACGTCTTTGCGTCAGCAGAGAACAGGCATTGTCCTCTGTCCTTCTTTCTGCACAATCAGAAGGCCCCTCTGGGGATGGATGCTCTGGCACACAGGTGGCCTGATTGCTCCAACCATGGTCAGGGTGAGGGAGGAGGATATGTCGGTGATCCTGATAGCTCCACGTTGGTCAGGGAAACACTGGCTGGCCCTGGTTTTTCAGTTACTGGTCAGCACACTGCTGCTGCTGTGCTGGGACCTGCTGTTTCAGGCACAGGGGGAAGTATTTCAACCCCATCCAGAGAGCCTGGCCATGTGGGCCTGGCCCGTGAGTGGTTCAACCTGAGTACAGTGGAACTCCCACCAGTGTTATTGACACTATTCAGTGTGTGAGAGCTGTGTCAACACGGTCGCTTTATGACCATAAATGGCATGTGTTTGAAAACTGGTGCTCCAAGTTACAAGCTGTCTCATTTCAGTGCTCCATGGCAATGGTTCTGTCAGTACAGGACCTTGTGGAGAAGAGTAAAGCTTTGTCAACTGTTAAGGCCTATCTGGCCGCTATCTCACTCTGCCATGTTGGGTTTGATGGTAAAATGGTGGGTCAGCAACTTGTGGTGTGTCTTTCATGCCTGCCCCTCGGTCTCAAGTACCATCACGGGACTATGTCATGCACTGTGCTTTTCCAAATTCTGTCTGTACCAAAACAGATCAATAAAGTGAATTGCACAAATCAAATGACTGAAAGGTCAGTTCTGCTTCCACATATCACAGCAAAGCAAATGTGGAATTTAGTGAAAATGGTGGATGAGAGGAGGAAAACATGACATTCTTCCACTAATATTCCAACAGCAGTAATGAAGTGAAACAATCTCATCCTTGAAAATCTACATGCATTTTCAAACCACAGCTCACATAATACAACTATAACCAATGTATTATATAGCTGCTTGTCCTTTTCTGAAGGTCACATGAGGAGCTGCAACCAATCCCAGATGGCGATAGTGTGTCACACCCTGGATGAGATTAAACTAATAGTGATGATGATAATTGTTATTAATGTTATTCATTTATGATATACTCCTGGTCTCCATTGCTATACATGTGATAACTACTGCACGTCTGTCCATCCTGGGAGAGGGGGAGTCCTCCTCTTCCTGAGGTTTCTCCCATTATTTCCTTGTACAAGGGTTTTTCCTAACTCAGTGTGAGAGTCTAAGGACAGAGACTTGTTGTACAGACTATAAAGCCATTAGTGGCAAATTGTGTTTGTGATGTTGGGCTACATAAATATAATTGAATTCAATTGAATTGGAAATATCTGCTTTATACAAACCCATACAGTACCAACAATAATAATAATTTAAAGTTTTACATTTTTTAATTTTTATATATTTTGAAGTTTAAACTGTTGGTTGTTTCTTGTTTTCTTTTTATTGTTGGGCTGACCGGGTTCTGGGGAGACTGACATTTGGTTCTGACCCAAATATATTGTCTACAATGATATAAAAAAACAAGTATTTTTACATTGTGTTTAAACGTTTGACCACTAGTTGGTTTGAGTTGCTCTTCTCTCACTGGACAAAAAAAACATTTGTGCACATTATCAGACTTTTTCTAAAAATAGACTATTTCTGATGTTTTCTGAGAAATATAGCTGGGATATATGTTTAAAGAGTCTTTGCAGCCATTATTTTCCCCTGTTGAAGATGTATTTGATGATAATTAGTGTAAGAATTATGATTAAAATGTTGGTTATTATAATTTGAAATACTCATTGAACTCTTGCTGTTATGTTGTCTTTGTTCTTTATCTGTTTATATATGTTGGATATATATACTAATATACATTTTTTTTTACATGTATACAGTATGTAAATTAAAACAGCAAAAACCCAATTAGCAGTAAATTATAGCAGTATTAATTCAGAGCAGTTAATTAATGTAAGCAGAAAATACTGAATGAAATACCTTCCATAATAAATAATGTTGCTGTTTTGTGAGCTTTGGTAAAAAATGCAGCATCATTTGTCCTGCAGATGGCAATACAAGACCAAACAAAGTCAAGGGGGAAGCATAAATCTGCTGCTTTAAAGGACCTGCATGTGACAACCACTTAAAATAAATGTCATTTGATTACAGTTTTTGGATTCTTAATCACATTTTTATAGCCAGAACAATCAGTCAACTAATTACCGATCTAAGTCAGTTAATTTTAAAATTAGCATTTTACTGCAATATCTTTTTTAATGCTCTTTAGACTCCATACATGGTCAGAGGATAAAAGAAATATTGAAATTATTTCCAGATTTGTAGACAGCCAAAATAAAATGTACTCTTTATAATCCCACTGTGATTATTAGTAGATTAAAAAATTATCTAGCCTTTTATTTTATACACATGCTGAGTGTATTTCTTGTTGTTCTGTTGTACTGTATGTATGGAACGGTCATGTGACACAAGATACAAGAAGACAGTTCATACAGGGAGCTGAGGGGAATTGGAGGCGATGCTATGCACTGTAAAAAAAGGAAAAAATCAAATTAGTAAAATTCACTATCACAAATTGATGTGTGTGTGCAAATATAAGAAATTCTAAGCTATACATTCTTAAAGTCAGTTTAATCAAGTAAATGAAGACTCATTTTAAGTAAACATTTCTTACATCACAGAATTTCTTTGCTTATGATGAATACAACCTTCCCACATTTTGGCCAGTTTTTCCTTGTTTTAAAGCACAATACAGTTGGAAAGTGGCTAAATATACAAAATAGTGTTAAATATTCAAGCCAAGTGGATTTTGCTTACCCCATTGGCAGATTCTTTTTCCTTACAACAAGTACATTTATATAAATTCAAGAGTATTCAATTGACTCATTTCTTGAAGGGTTGTTTTTTCTGCATTTGTAGTGTGATGTTATGGGAGTCCTGTTATCTTCTCTCTCAGCAGCACAGAGAAGGAGGAAGGAGGAGGATTTTGTTCTTCCTCAAACACAAACAGGAGCTGAGATGCTTCGAGTTGCAGCTGGTAGAGAGAGGAAAGAATGAAAGACAGATGGAAAAATCCCTTCCAACATGTTTATCATCATCAAGTGTGTATATGAGTGTGTGTGTGTGTGTGGGGGGGTGATTCCCTCAGCTTGAATGAACATGGTTTCAGTCTTGATGACCACTCAAAGCTTCTTTACACTGTAGTTTTCTATTGGGATCAAAAGAACTGCATTA
Organism: Solea senegalensis; assembly: GCF_019176455.1. Taxonomy (NCBI): domain Eukaryota; kingdom Metazoa; phylum Chordata; class Actinopteri; order Pleuronectiformes; family Soleidae; genus Solea; species Solea senegalensis. Next base: position 25,312,329 of record NC_058022.1, on the reverse strand, counting down.
AACTGGTCTAAATCTTACTTATCAGAGATTCCATGTTAAAGCATGTGAATGATGAATTTTCTTTACTCTTGGACTTAAACATGCGATCCACAAGGTTCTTCTCGGAAGTCTTATTTAAACAAACACAACCTACATTTTCATTGTTATGCAGATGACACGTAGCTGAAGATCCAGTTGACAGTAATCAAGTTATAGGAATGTCTCACAGACATTAAAACCTGGATGAGACATAACTTTTTACTTCTTAACAGCTGTAAACACCTTAGGGAAGATGAACATTTAGTCATCCTGGATGGCATTACCATGCCCTCCAGTTCTACTGTTAACCTACTGTTAATGAACCTTGGAGTTGTTATTGACCCAGATTTGTCATTTGACTCACACAAACAACAAGTTTGTAAGTCAGCCTTCTTCCACCTGCGCGACACAACCAAAATAAGAAACATCCTGTCATCAAAGGATGCCGAGAAGCGTGTTACTGCATTTATTACATCTAGACTATAGAACACTGTCACTCATTATTATCAGGATGCTTTAAAAAGTCTCTGAAGAGTCTTCAGTTGGTTCAGAATGCAGCAGCACGGGCTCTGACGGGAACTAAGAGATCACGTCACTTCATTGCTGAGCTCTTTACACTGGATCCCTGTAAAATGTAATAGAATTTAAAATCCTCCTCCTCACATATAACGCACTCAGTGATCAGGCCCTGTCATATCTCAAAGAGATAATTATTCCTTACTACCAAAATAGACCACTCCTCTCTGAAAATGGAGGCCTGCTTAAAAGTAGAATGGGAGGCAGAGCTTTCAGCTACCAAGCTCCTCTCCTGGGGAACCAGCTCCCACTCTGGGTCTGGGAGGCAGACACTCCCCCTACATTGAAGTTAAACTTAAAACCCTCCTCTTTAATAAAGCTTATAGTTAGGGCAGGTTCTAGTGAACTTTGAACCATCGCTCTGTCATGCTGCCATAGACTGTTGGGGGAACAGCCATTATGCAGCAAGCACTCTCTCTCTCTGTTTATCTGTCTCTCTTTCACTGTCTCCCTCTCTCCTTTTCCCTCTTTTCTTGGATGTTCTTCACATGTCTTTATGTATTTAAGCAATTTGACATCTTTATTTTAATAATGAATTTGTTTGTTTCTATTTTTTATCATTATAATGGGCACTTATAGATAACGATAATGAAAACAAGTTCACATTCTGTCAATTTACTTGTCGATTTATGGACTTATCAATTAGCAATATAACTAATAACCAGCTTTTTGGAAGAGAGCAGAGGACGTAAACTATGGGAACCAATGACACTAGACACACTTTGCATTAGCTATAGGCTACACCGTTCCATGGTAATAACTGCACTTTCTCACATTCTCAGCTGTTGCTATGGTGATATGTGTGTGTGTACTGTGTGTGGTTGTGACAGAAGTGAGGGAGCTGACAAACTTGAGAAATGTACATGACTTTGTGACCTCGGCAAACACACCCCTGACAGCATGAAGCAGACAGTGTGGGTGTGATATTAAAAAAAAGAAAAAGTTGCAACAGAAAGTTGTATTTGAAGTTGAAGCCTAATAGTAAATGATATTATGCATTATTATTTATTACAATGCAAAAATGTATTTTACAGAAAGTATGTAAAATATGTACACTTTTTGTACAAAAAGCAAGTTTTGCACTAGGAAAATAATCACATTTTAGGAAAGAAATATCAGTTTGTCTTTAATAAGATATGACAGATAGCTTTATAAAAAGCTATATAAAAATATAAATATAAAATACATATATATAGTATAAATAAGTAATATTTTGGGCTAATTTTAAGGCACATTACAGGATTTAAAAGCTATGGTTTTACATGTTATGGCCAAGCAAAATTTGATTACCCCATTGGTAGAATCTTCTTAAAACAAGTACATTTAAATCCATTTAAGAATATCCGACAGATTTTTTAGTAGGGTTGAGTTAGTAACTGTGTTTGCAGTGTAGCTATGAGAGTCTGGATCGCTGCAGAACATCAGTTGCAACAGTTTGAATATAAAGGGGATACAATACAGCCAAATCTTAGTTAAACTCTAAGCCAAAACAACTTGATTCTGTTGGCACTCGGCTGTTGGCTGTGATGGAAGTAATTAAGATACTCTGAAACCTGATTGCTGCAATTCCCGTTAGAGTTTTTGTAGCTTGTTTCTGTGATTTCATGCAAACCATTGTTTCAGCTTTTTGACGAGAATTAAAGCTTAAAATAATACAAGGCAACATTTATACTTTAGCAAAAATCCATCATAATTATTTGACTGTTATAGTGACTGTTAATGTGATGAATGATTGCTCTTTTGTTTTCATGACGTCAGTATTTTTCCTAAATTGGCTGTTTCTTGGTGTCCTGGTGCAAGATAGTTTTGTTGGTGTTGTGAGTGCTGTAAAATATAATCCTGCCATCGCTGCTTTTGGTAAGGATTTTGAGACTTTAGGTTTAGGTGGTGGGATATTCTGATATAATCCTGGCTTGTTATGTCTTCAGTTGTTGCACTCACTTGAGTTTGACTGTGTTATTCATTCATTGTATTATTATTATTATTATTATTATTATTAATAATTTCATGACTACGTGACTGTACTTTAGCTGCTGGTTTTTAGTTAGTAATGTGATCTCTGCTAACGTTATCCATCATCAGATAAACATTTAGTAGGCTATAATAGTATTGACTGCACAAAATATTACAAAAATAATACTGTATATCTTCACTAAAAATGTCATATTTCTATTGATCTATTGAACTATACTGCTCCTATACACTGAAGCCTCAAACTCCTAACTTTTTCGATGGGATTGAAGCAAATCCTCTGAATGTTGTATCATATATTTCAGACAGTAGGAAGTATCACTTCCAAAGTGGACTCTATGGACCCCCCAGGTTTTTTGAGGGGTTACAGTATATCTGAAGAGCTTGTGCTGAGTAGTGAGGAGTAATCCAGGGATAAAAGCATGAAAAAGAAAAATGTGTGTAAATGTGTACAATGTATAAGATTCTATAAACTTCCCAAAAAAGGGAAAAATTACACAGAAATTAGGCTTTTTTTAGCATCTTGAAAACATTTTTTTTACAGTGCAGCACACAACCCTGGAAAAACGGTAAGAACTGGAGTCCATACGAATGTACAGATAGTTGCTCTATGGTGTCCTGTAGCGACATAAATAAGGATTAACTGCAGTTTATTGCAACTTGATTTCTGTTTGTGCATCTTTGTTGATTGATTTGCATCAGTTGCGTAATGCATGAATTGATAACATAACTGATAACATAATTGACAAAATAATCATAGCACTGGATATGGGAAATAGAACAGAGTAGTATAGTATGTTTGTTTACATACATACATACATACATATATATACATATATATGTATTTTTTTATTGGCAGTCTGAAGGAGAGTAGAATATACAGTGGTGTCAAAAAATAAAACATAACAAAGAATACTAAGATAAAGACATATTGCTCAGTAATGGAGTAGGATTTCAATGAATGGATGGTTCTGATAGATCTTTTATTAGAGGTTCTTAAATTTGATATTGTGTTAAGGTATAAGTTAAGATCAGAATTTTCAAAAGTGCTCCATAAAGGTACTGTCTTTGAACACACTGCAAAAATAGATTTAAAGTAAAATAAGCCTTGTATCTGGAAAATGTTTCTTACTTTTTGCCCAAAAAGTAAAAAAAATAATAATTTGGTAAGCAAGTTTTCCACAAGAAAAATGATCCTATGTTTTGGCCAGTCAAATCCTTCCTCAATTTAAGACACATTACAGCTTCAAAGCAGCTGTAGATAAGGAAGCTCACCCCATTGGGAGATTATTTCTCTTAAAAAAACAAAAACTTTTTTAATAATTTTATTATATAATAATAATAATAATAATATTTGTTTCTTTCTAGTGGGGCTGTTTTTGCAGTGTACTTTTGTTTTAAGAAATTAAATTTGGCTATGAGCAGATGAATCATATACTGTTCATTATTAGAGCAATTCAAATTTTTGAATGTCTATAAATAGGATTTTTTTGCAAAAACAGCTGCCTTAGTTTTTGGCTTCAAATGTACTTGTAAATATTAAATTAAAATGTCCTCTTTAATTCTTCTCCTCTGTGGGATTAAGATTCCATTTCAATCTAACCTCACTCTCAGTGTTTGCCTTTCACCATTTTTCATTCCTTGAATGCTGGTGTTTTAAATAAGGGCGTCTTATTGTCTTGGGGACATTTGATCCTCTCACACACACACACACTTGGAAAATATGCTGACACCATGTGCAAGCTCAGCTTTTTTTTTAAAGAAAGAAAAAAAGTTGACAGATGAATGAAGAATAAAAAAAATCTATTTTTTTCCTCTTTCCACTCTGTTTCTTTTTCTCTCCTCCTTCTTTGAAGTAAAGAAAGATGAATTGCACCAGCACTCGGGGCTATTATGTAATTTCCATGTGTGTGACTGAGTGTGTGTTGGCGTTGTAACATTTGTCTTGAAAGGCAGCGTGATTCATTCAGTTGTGATTAAAAAAACAACTGAAGGACACAGAAAAGCTCTCAGCGGTTCTAAGATCAGTCATCATCTAACCGCTTTATCCTCCACCAGAGGGTCGCGGGGGGTGCTGTGCCAATCTCAGCTACATCGGGCGATAGGCGGGGTACACCCTGGACAGTTCGCCAGTCCATCGCAGGGGCCCGGTTCTAAGATTTCCAACAAAAATATTCTAATCAGAACCAGGTCACATAAATAAGGTCCATTATCGCAAAAGAAAGAAACCTTAACTGAGGTAAAAAAGTGGTTACTATTGCCACCCTGTTGACCACTGATGGGGAAAATGACAGCCTTATATACATGGAATCATGACTGCACAACAAAACAAATATGCTAGGCCTGTGTGTGGCACTGTAGTGCTGTTACAGGAATACACTAAAAACAGAGAAGAAGATGTAGACAACCTGTGGACAACAAGACGAATAAATAAATATTATCAGGTTAGTGTGTAGTAATTCAATTGGGAGGGAGGGGCCGGGGGGATGAAAAAACTTCTGTCCTCTAGGGGGCATGACAGAAAATAATTAAGAACCACTGGGTTAGGGAAAAACAGAGGCACAGTTTTCTAGGATTCACACATGCAGGGTCTGAACTGATACTGGCTTGCAAATCTAAAGTTCATATCCCCACCTGTTCTTATTTAAAAACCAATGCAACTCTATAATTATTAATCAGTCACAGCAGATCATTTTGCACATGAAGTCGAACAAACACCGAAACAAGAATTTATGTTTGTGGATTAGTTAAGAGGCTTAACCAGGTTTATTTGGTACCAGATACATTTGGGTCCGTGTTTTAGTTTCAATTTCTCAACTGCAATGCGATGAACTTCATTCCCAGTCTTGACTTCCGATGTAACTGGAACGCATCCTTCATGGTTTCTTTTCACCATGACTACAATTTATGAATCTTTTAATGTCTCCAACAACTCCAGAATATATGGCTGTTTTAAAAGCTAAATGATCCTCCAGTCTAATATTTAATGCCAAACAGGTCATTTTGAGTCTTCTTTTCTGTGAAAACAACTGATTACATTAGTTGAAACTCACAATAAGTCCCATTAAAGTTAAGGAGAGCTGCTCATTTGATACACTGTTCGTATAAAAATATGGATTACAGCCAGTTCAACATCTGATTGTGTAGTCTTCAACATTTTACTTAGAACTGGAATTGTATATGAGGAAATATAACACTTCTACATAGCAGGGCTGATCCCCTCATCCCTCCTGTGCAGTCACAGAAAGTGGCTATATTTACAAGCAAGTGTTCTTGCCAAGCAAAATACATTCTTTCTTAAAACAAGAACATTTTAATACATTTAGGAATATTTGGTTTATTTATGCTCGAACTGCTTTTAAAGTGCATTTTACGGAGTATAGGATGAGGCAAAGTTTATTAAAAAATAGAAGAGGTCGAGAAAGGTATGAAAAAATATGTGCACTGGCTGTTTCCATACTCCTGGAAAGCACCAGGGGGCAGTGTACGGATCAGATATATTCATATTGTCTGTCAGTTTCTGCGACATCTAAGTCCGACAGCTATGTTGGTGTAAACAAACTGAGTCACCTGACGTCTGGAGCCCTGTATATGTCTGTGAATGTAAAGGTTAATCCGGTAGTTTGCTGGTTGAGATGGTTATTTTAGACCAGCTGAGTGATGAAAGGCAGTCAGCTGTTGTATGCACAGAGCCTGACCTCGGTCAACCTGAGTCTACGTGGACCTAAATAACCTCACAGGCTTCAGTGCACTGTCACATTCACATTCATGGATTATAACATGGATTAATAATCTTGGACATAAGGAGATATATATAGCTGGAAAACTATAGAGTCAAGTCTGACTTTACTATGAACAGAATTACAAAAAAGCCATATGAGACAATAACAGAAACATGGACGTTTACTGCAATAACTTTTGCAGTAACTTTTCATATTTTTCCTTAATAAAGCTCTTATTTATTGTGACCCAATGCCAGATTGTATAAATACCCATAGATTTTTATGTGGTTATTTTTTCATTCCCTTTCTTAATTCAAAAAATTTGATGATGAATGATTTTCTTTTGTTTGTTTCCATGTCCTGTCACACCTTGATTCTAAACCATTGTATAATGGCAGGGCAATTCTACAACAGGAAACATCTCTTTTCTTTTTAGGCAAAAATTGTACTCAGAAAAGGCTTATTTTACATTCTTGACATACATTTTTTTGCGGTGCATCATTTAAACAACGGTTGTCGACAGACAGCCTTTTCGTATGGAGATCTTGAGGAATTAAACTCATTTCTTTTAGTTTAACTGTGAATTATTTTTTATGAATAAGATGTAGACAACAGAATATTGACCAGACCATGAGTGGGTCAGGGCCTCAGCGGCGCCTGCATCTCACAGTAGAAAAGAGGTTAATGTATGTTTGCCTCAGGCTGGATGTGACCACTGAGCATCATAACAGCCACAATGATGATTGGCCAGCGTGATAAAGACAGGATCTGACACTAATACTGTATTAAACAGTATATACACACTGTTCCGTGAGGTTTAATCTACAGAAGTAGAAGGAAGTCTGTGTATAATGTATTCAAATATATTTTCTTTGCATTGTGCCTCTATTTAAAGCTGTAGTGTGTAAGTTTATAGTATAAACGAATGCTCATGACATTCAAATCAATGTCAAATGAGTTCACACAATGATGATTCAGTCTATCAGCTCCACACGACTCTTTCCTGACGGGTGTTTCTACCGTTTCTGCGCACTACTCAGTGAAAGGGACGTCCTGCCTGTCTCTGATTGGCCAGTAGGTCAGCCAATCACAGGCAGAGTAGGGCGGGCCTTCATCGAATCGAGGCACGGAAAACAGCAGGAACCCTTGACAGCGACTGGGAGAGAGATTTACGAAGGCACAAGAAGACAAGAGACAGAGAAAAGCGGCAAAAGTGAGTCAGCGTACCATGGCTTGTACCAAGTGTTAAAAACTGGGCTTTTAATCCATAACGGACCGAGGCGTTCATGTTCATTCTTCCCTTAGGAAGCTTGAAACCGTTGGGTCTCATTTGCTCTGAGACGGTGGCAGTGGTTAAAATTGAATAATAAATTAATAAATAAAAAAATAAAAAAACGTTTAAATGGCATTTGAATTGAGTCCTTGACATCACACAGTGCAGATATTGATACAATGACAATGTTACTTCAATATATATAAATTAATTAATGTATAATTAAGGTATAATGCATCTTAAACATGATGATGCTGCGGACCCATGCATGAGGACATTTTCTCTATCCTTAAATCCTGCTCTACATGGTATTTTACACACACACACACACACACACACAAACACACAGAGTAGCAACATGTCCACATAAAAATGAACTATGTACTAAGTGTACGACCTATTTCCTGTGAAACAAATATGACAGAAGTTCCATTAACTAAATTAACTATCATTGTTCATAGCCATCTTGGAATCCTAACTCGGGATATGTGGTGTTGGGGAGTTTCCGAGTTGGAAATCTGGTTTCATGTGGCATTCCTGTGACCTCGGAAATTCCAAGTTCCGACTGCAAATGGAATGCACCAGTAAAAATACATCCAAACCTTCATGACAATAAAATACCAAATATCTAACTAATAAATAATGACTCAGCATACAAATAAGGTTCATGAAATGGTTTAAGCGTTCCTTCATGCATGACCTTGTTGTTTTTGTGTATTAGAGATATTTATGGTTGTCCCTGTGTGTGTGTGTGTGTGGCAATGGCTGGTGATTATGTTTGAAATGTGACGTGTTTCCCCCCTCAGCCCCCACTCACTGAGGGTTTACGTGACCATGAAATGCTGTGATTGATTGATAGTGAGTCAACGATATTTGCGCCCAAGTGCTGCGCCGCACTTTGCGAGGCAACTTGACCCACATCCACACGCTGCTGATGTCCAAACATGGAAGATGCAGCACATCTGGGTCACACCAGGTCAAACATCACATATAAAAGTGACAACCTTCCTTCTACAGCACAAAGTTTTACACACAATTCTCTTCATTTTAAATCTCCTGCAGGTAAAGCCACACATGGGTTGCTGGAGATTTTTGGGGGCCCCAAACAAATTTGCAGAATCTTCCCAACCTTTTATTTCAGATTTATACATGTAAGTAACAGGCATAAAATAATTGTGGAAAACACTTTAAAATATAGTTAGTTAAAATTACTGAAGACAAATTGCAGTCTAACAAAAATGCAAGACAAATCAGATATCACACATAAAGTGCTCAGTTTGGCTGTTCTCATATTTTATTTATAAATAGATTTTGATTTTACATCACTGAGGCTATAAATTCTAAGATTGACATCAGAATTCTGCAAAATTCAGGTTGGATAAAATTAATTATTGACCTTACTTTTAAATTTTGTCATATATTGAAAATGACTGAAGCCACTTCTGTTTTTTTTTTTACATCACTGGTTAAATTACAGTAAGCTGGATGTCCACCTCTGGACCGTAATGGACAAAGACACAGTGATATGATGAGTTCATGGCTGCATGCTGACACCACTGCATAAGCTCCAATAAAACAGAAAAAATCCCAATAAAATTCTAATCTGCCGTGTAAATCCAGGCCAAGGCATGCTGTTTGATGAGCTGTGAGCCTTTTAAAGTGATCCAGGTTATGTCGAGGCTGAGAATTACAAGGTCATGTCTTGTTTTTACGAGTGGTTTGCAACTAGTTTTCTTTTGATAGAGCGATAGAATGTGTGTGTGTGTACTTGTATTTGTTAGCTTATTAGGACTTTTCCAGGCATAAACACTGACCCTGTGAGGACCAGTCGTCGTCATGGAGACAAAAACCTAGTCCTAATGAGGCAAACCTCCTTTTTTAGGGATTAGATTAAGGTTAGATTAAGGTTAGGGTTAGGCATTAACTGGTTATGGTTAAGGTTAGGGATACAGCTTTGTAAATAGTACTACTATTACTGTTGTCATTTTTAGATATTTGAATGCAGAAATGTTACAAATTACAACTTCATGTCATGAACTCATCTATATCATGCTGTCACTGAGTGTGTGAGGGTGAACGAGTCTACTGAAATCCTTCTTCAAACAACACAGACATGTCGGCGTCGAGCTCCGGCTTCCTTCAGCTCTTCTGCCTTAATGCTCCCCCCCGGAGCGTTAGCTGAGATCCCTGCAGCTATGAATTACATCTATGATGTCAATACACATTGTCAGCGATTCGTGCGTGCGTGTGTGTGTATGTGTGTGTGTGTGTGTGTGTGCAGACGAGTTCCTTTCACAACTATTTTGTACCTATTTTAAGAACTGTGATCATAAAAAGTGTCCACATGAGTCCACAGGGACCTGCAGCAAACATGGGGATGTTCACTGTTAAAGGTACAGTGTGTCGGATTGGTGACATTGCATGTTGCAGGTGAATATGCCACCCTTCCCTTCCAAGCATGTAGAATAAAACCTGGCCTTCAGTTATCATAAACCACGTGTGTTTATTTTGTCCATGAAAAACATGGTGGTCCTTATGTACAGTAAATATAAAGGGGCTTGTTCTGTGCTAATCAAAACAGAAATTCATACAGTGAATGTCAGAAAAGGGAAAATAAAGTCAGAATTCTCAGAATAAAAGTCAGAATTCTGAGATTGAAGGCAGAAAATTGAGAAATTAGAGTTAGGGGGAGGGATTAACAGTTTAGAAAATAAGGAATAAGAATAAGAAATACAAACTCAGCAAAAAACAACCTTTACATGAACTATGTGTGTATGACATAAGCATCTGCTTATTAAGTGATACGACAATACATATGAATGTGAATATGTATAAATAGAATGTGTGAATGTAAAGTAAGAAATATTTGCTCGTGTTTTATCTAATTACTGTTTCTATGCTGTCTTTGCTTGACACGTGACATTGCTATGTGACCTTTTACTTATTGTTCTGCTGACCGATTCACACCTCAGGTTTCACACCTCAGGTTTCACGAAAACTCGGAAATTGACTGCACATGCACTTCCTAGAATAGGGTCTGTCTCATGTGCAAAGTTTTTATTTCATCGCTCACCAACTCAACAAATGATCATTTAAATCTTTTTTTCCGCATAGCTGTTTAAAATGCTGTAAAACCCGCAAGGTTTTATAAGAGCACAATTATTGAATTATCTAAGCAGCAGACATATTGCACATGATATATTACACAGGTGTTTTGTTATTGTACAAGTGATGTTGTTTAGTTGTTTACTTGTTGCAGCTGCTCTCACGAGATTTGACCAAACCCCCGCCCCCCTTGCTAAATTTTCCTAGATTATGATGTCATCAGACCACACGGTTGGTGTATTGGTTAGCGCTCTTGCCATTGCAGCAAGAAGACCCGGGTTCGAGCCCCGGTTGCAACAAGGGCCTTCCTGCATGGAGTTTGCATGTTCTCCCCGTGTGTGTGTGGGTTCTCTCCGGGTTCTCCGGCTTCCTCCCACAGTCCAAAAACATGCAATGTGGGGATTAGGTAAATTGGACACTCTAAATTGACCATAGGTGTGAATGTGAGAGTGAATGTCGAACTGTCCAGGGTGTACCCCGCCTAGCGCCCTATGTCAGCTGAGATTGGCACAGCACCCTCCGGTGGAGGATAAAGAGGTAGATAATGGATGTATGGATGACATCATTGTTTCCCAAAGCAGTCTATTGGTTGTCTATGAAAACACAAAGGTGGCCTTTTAAAATACTCCCACTCTGGAACCCCCCCAAAACGCTGTTTCTGTGTGGATGAAATGCAGATACGATAACAAAATAAATCTTTAGCTGAGTGGACAGGAATTCTTGCTTAAAAATGAAGAATAAAGAAATCCCATATGGCTCTAATCCTACTTCTGTGTAAGGTATTTAACATTTTTGAGTGAATTCAAACAATACGTGTACTTGGTATTTGCTACATGATCGTTGATTCCTGGTCGTTGGCAGGCTAATATGGCTCCCTACATAAACCCGTCATCAAATGCTGAGCTCTATTTGCCATCTGGAAGCAAAGGGTAAACAGTATGTGCAGCATCGGAGCTGCAGCCTGGGCTTTTACAGAGCGACATTAGCTGGCATCGTGCCACACACACACACACACGCACGAGGAGAGACGATGCGCAGTCACACGAACAGTACAAGTTATTTGTGTACACTTGGCAGTGTGTGCATTGTGTGGATGTGAGACTGGTGAAGAGCTGGAGCAGAGCCACGCTGAGGAAACGGCACCATACAAGGACAAGATATGCTGGAGTGTGAGCAGGCTGGTGCCGGTGCCACTGCGGCTCTGTGACAACTCAGCCCAGGTGGAGTCAGTTCAAAGGGCTGTTTTGTATGTGTCAGTGGTATTTTGGGAAATTCAAATTACCTGGATGTGACATTCCTGCATGTGTTCATGATTAACTAACTGCTGATAGAAGATGTGATGTGAAAAAGTGTCCATACAGTTACACCGCATCATGCACAGTCAGATTATAGTCGGAAGGTTTCTAGTAGAGGATGGGTTCAATGCAGAGAAGGGACTGATTTATTTTAAACTAATTTAAAGGTTATCCTTTATTAGTCCTAAGATAACGAATAATAAACATCTGTGAATGGGATGTGAAAATCTCTCATTTTAAAGACTAGGACAGAGTCTGTTCTTCAACTCACCTGTGCACCTGTGCGTCTGCACTCTGAATGATTCATATTGACCCATATAGTTACACTGCATCATATGTCCCACACAGTCAATTTGTAATACGTGGTATAATCCTGATCCGGAGTATCTGTCTTCCCTTTTTACTTTCCCTGCTGTCTGCTTGTGTGTTTGTATGTGTGTGTTTGAGTGTTTTATTCAGTAACTCTGAAAGGGATTTAACTACACTGAAGTCAATCCTCTCTCTATATGTTTTACATCTTTAGAACCTGTTCTGGCATAAACACTGACCTTGTCAGGACCAGCAGTCCTCATGGAGACCAAAACCTGGGCCCAATGACGCAGAGGATCTGGTTAAGTTTGGTAGATAAGATTTGAATTGTGGTTAGGTTAAGGTTAGGCATTAACTGGTTACTGGTTAGTGATAAACCTTTAGTAGTCCAAATGAATGGAAGTCGATACAGTGTTCTAAGAAGAATAGCTGTGCAAAGTTAGGCCTTTAACTGTGAGAAGGTCAAGGGTGTGTGTGCTTTTTGCACATATATATTAGATAGATAGATAGATAGATAGACAGATAGATAGATAGATAGATAGATAGATAGATAGAGAGATAGAGAGATAGATAGATAGATAGAGAGATAGAGAGATAGAGAGATAGATATAGACAGACAGACAGACGGACAGACAGAACAAGCAAGAGATTAACGAGGTAGTGAGGTCAAACATTTTCTATCTCATAATAAATCTCTCTCTTTCTTTCTCTTTCTCTCTCTCAGACACACACACACCATTCCCCCACCCATGTGTTGACAAAGTTTCCATGGTGAGAGGAAGGTGTTGACGATTCATCACTGCATTCCTTAGCACATGCTCGCTCTCTCTCTCTCTCTCTCTCACTTTACTCAGGGGGGTCAATTAATACCCCCCACACACACACACACACACACTGTACACACATGCACAAAAGATATTTGACTGCTGCTACCTCAAACGAAACAGAAAACTGACATGTTTTTCCTAGGGTTTTATAGTGTTACATGTCATCACCTGATTTTGCTTATTTTACTTCACACCGTACAGGAAAACAAGTCGTTTCATCACCCAGTTCTAAAACAATGACATCAGAGCGTCAAACACATGCAGCGATGAAATCTCCTCTTGTAAATGATCATATATTGAGTCTCTAAACACATGAAGTAAATAAATAAAAGCCCATATGTGATAGCCTCATAATCATAATAAATAACGCACATGGATACAGCATGCTGCTCTTGATTAGCATCACTACTTGGTAAATTGAAGTTGGGGATGCCAAGAAGAATTGATGCTGCGTTCCATTTACGTCAGAAGTTGGAAGTGGGAGCGTGACCTTCGAGTTGAGAGGTCAGGCAAAAAAATGGACACAAAGGTACTTGAAATAGAAAGTAGCATAAGTTGAGTCGGAAATTCAACCAAAGGGGCATTCCTGTTGAAGGAACTCCCTCTCAACCTTGTGGGTATTTTTTCTTGCATGTTTTTCATTAATATTATTTTTTAATTTCTTTTTGCAGCAGTAGTTTTTCCTCCCTGGGCATTTTGTTTATTTTACTTACTGTTGCTTTCTGTTTGTCATCACCTGTGTTCAGTTAGTTTCACCACCGGTTCCACGGTATTCATCTCCTGCCACAGTAATTGTTCTCACCTGTTTCTCATAAAGCCTTCAGCTCTTAGTCATCTAGCCTCTACTCACCTTTCATTCTCTGCCAGATTGTCTCGTCATCAACGTGTGAGTTCCCCAGCATTTTCCCTCGTGTTTCAACCCTGGTCCTGGGTTCCCAGTGCCCGGCATGTTCTAGATGTCTCCCTGCTCCAACACACCTGATTCAAATAAAAATGAACCAGGATTGAGAAACCCTGTAGCGTGCAGAGGTCATATCTTGTGCATTATCCCTAAACTTAACCATAACCATTAAATGACAACCCTAACCTTAACTCACCCACTTTTCAGATCTTGGTCCTAAACGTTACCAGTTCCTCAGAAGTGAGGTTCTGCCTCATTAGGACCAGAGTTTGGTCTCCATGAGGACTACTGGTCCTGACAAGGTCAGTGTTTGTGCCAGAAAAGGTCCTACATATACAACAAATACAAGAACACACACACACACACAGCTTTACAGTATATACTTATCTATACATATTATGTAATTCCCAACACTTAGTAGTTTAGTGTCACATGACTTAGGACTATATCATGAATGTTGTGATCACAACCATGTAACCCCAAAAAGAGGGCGAGGAAATGGACTTATAGCTAAATTGTATACACAAGTTTGGTTTGTGTGTGTTCACTACTGGTGTGTAAAAATAATGGGTTAAATGCAGAGGTCAGTTTCATATTTTTAGTTTTTTCATTACATATTTTGTGTATTATTTAAATTATTTTGAACTGCAGTTTGAAAAACAAAAAGGCTGATGGATAAGAAAATGAGAGTCAGCCCTTGACTTCTCATGCAGGCAGTAGCTGTACCTCTGGGGAAGCGCTGTCAAGACATGCAAATACCCACCACCCCCACTCCAGAAATTGTACAGGCCTTGTGAGACTTCCTCAGCCTTGTGATGGACCACACTGAATATGCTGATGTTACCGGGGGACACAGCTGAAACTGTAGCTGCAGCGATGGAGCGTCCCAGGTACAGCATATTAGCCTGGAAATAAGCTCGAGTCTGAGATACTTCCCTGTTGACAACAACATTAACACAAGATGAGAAAGATTTTATTGAACAATAACAACCTTTATTTGTTCAGAGCCCTCCACGCAATACTCATGGAGGATCTAAAGTTCCAAAATAAACAAAAAAAAGGCAGTATATTTAATAACGTATTATTAAATATAGCCATTCTCTAATTTAATGCATGAAAACATAAACTGATTTTTTTCTTGCATTATGGTAAATGTTATTTATACATATCTTAGCATATAAAAGCAAAATATCTATTTATTTCTCATGGTTCACAAATTCTGGGTCAGGATCCAAAGATGGGTCGCGGGAGATATTTTCAGATAGTTTCACAGGCATCTCTTTTACTATTGTGGCCCGCATGAGGATTTTCTGTTGCAATACCACAAGTGGCCACCATGGCAAAATTGTCTTGGAAAAGTCCAGCTCTTCGGTATATTTAAGGGGTCCCAAACCATTATTATCTTTAAAAATGTGCAAAGAAATGTGCAAGTGGGACAAAAGAAATACAAGATGACAGACCATAGCTCCACCATATACAGTATATACAATACGCTTTACTATTGTTTTATTTGACAATTATTTTTGACATAATGATTTAACCTTTTTTTAATTTCAGTGTGTTGTGCTCGCTTTCGACGGAATTTTATTTTTTTTAAGGAAACAGAAACAGGACTGCTTGAGAAAATGCCTTCTTTGAGTAATGTTAAATAAACACGTACATCTTGTTGTAACTGCTATTGTTGAGTCCATTGTCCCGTTAACTCGATTAGGATTTTTTTCCCCCTTCTTCTAGTGTCTTGTATTCTATCCTCCGCTTCTTGAGCTGTCAATCAAAGTGCAAGGAGGAGTTCTAGTGGTGTGCTAAACGTGTTGAAAATGACCAATAAGAAGAGGGCCAGAGTATTTCCTATGTCTGGGAGTGACGTCACTCCTGAAGTGGCAAGTCTGAAAAAACATGAATGCAAACGTACACATAAACAGTGTACGTCGTACAGTATGTGAAACTAATATGACAGAAGTGCTATTCACAGTAAAAGTAGCAGTGCGTGAATCTGTGTAATTTGCACGTGCATATTTAATTGCTTTACTGTACATTTGATGCAAATGTGACGCCATACTAGGGCCTTTGTTACTGCACACACACATTGTAGGGTAATATCAGGGCAAAGTGTCCTGCAACTGAGAGAAACAGGCAGTTATGAGGCAAACGTGCTACACCCACAAACTTCTTAACACAGCAGGGAGTCACGCTTTGGCATTTGATGTCACAAATCATTATACTGTACGTATGAATGTGTGTGACGATGAGATAATGAGAGAAAAAAAAAATCCCATCACTGTGTTTGAATGGGACAAGAAAGCAGAGCGGTGCGATGGAGTCGAGGTGTTCGGCTGCTGTAAACAATAGTGAAGACAAAGAGAGAGCGTGTGGCCTCTGGTAAACTCCGGGGAGATAAGGCTGGTACATTTTTTTCGTCAGAATTTTTTTTTGTTTTGTTTTGAGGAGCGTGCCTCAAGCTGTAACATGTTAGCGCTGGAGCCGAGGGTAGCACCGTGAAATGTGCCATCTCCGGAACAGCATGAGCGCACAAGTGGTGAGGAATATCTCTCTCACACACACACACACAGCCAAGTCAATTAAAGAAGATAATGGTTTAAAATGTGACAAAGCCACATTGGCAAATGATCCATGAGACGTCAGAACACACTGGGAGGGGGAAACTGGGTCAAATGGATCCAGAGAGAGAGAGGGTGTGTGAGTGAAGATCCAGAGCCAATCAACACTCAATCTTTCCTCTCTGTCATTTTTATCTCATGTGGAGTCAAGAGAGGGAAACGAGGGAGAGAGAGAGAGGGTTGGATGGAGAGACTGTTGTTAAAGAGGTGTGAAAATTAAAATTCTAGAGAGCCACTGAGGTTTCAACTCATCTGCATCTTTAATCAAGAGTGAGAGTGAAAGACGGATTGGTGTGATGAGGAGAGAGATACTGTGAATGAGAGATGAAAAGGGGAAGCCATGGAGATGGAATGAAGGAGGGACTGAGGACAAAAAAGTCAGAGACAGAGAGGAAAAAGAAGCAGCAGCTTTATGTTGAATTATAAAATATTGATTCTATGGGAAGTTTTTTTCCCCATCCGGATGTTTGGAAGCCAAGAAAAACCTGATTGATGGCTTTGCAAGAGATGGAGGGGGAAAAAAAAAACAAATTGGCCCACATTTGTCACAAGTCTGAGCAGAAACTGTGATCATGACCACATCAGAGTCTTTGAAAAAATTCTGCCGCCGCATCTCGACAATAAGATGTTGCAGTGTGGGACAATCCGGACTGCACTACCACGGTTTTCCGTTTATTTAGTTTTAATCACACAAAAAATACACTTACACTGAAATGTTGAAATGATGTGATGTTGGGTGATGGTTACTTTGTCTATTTTTACATTTTAATATTAAAGGTGTGCTAGAATGTGACAAAAACATGTCTCTGTTTGTTCAGGAAGTCCGTAGATAGCTGGTCCTTGTGGATTTTCTTTTGTACATACTGTACACACAGTAAATAAAAACACTATTGTGTTTCTTTGTGTTTGTTCATCAGCAGAATGTATGTATAAATAACTGGGATCCCTGTTTCAAAGACCAGCAACTGGTCCAGTGTGTAACATCATGTGTTTTTGTAGCCTTTTGTATGCAGAGAGTGCACATTATGCAAATTAGCCACATAAACCAACTTTAAAACATATGTATCTATGGTAACCTTATCAGCTCATGGACAACTTGACATACTGTACTTGCCAACAACATTGTTGGTATAGGTGGGCCACCGTAGTTTCCAAACAAACTTAATAAAGGGATAGGTGAGAGTAAATCCGCACTCTATTTTTTTTTTTTTAACCTGTCCTGTCCAGTACCCAGGACATGTAATATGGTTGACTGCATGTCTTGTGGTGTCGGACAGATTTGTTATGTGCAGGGCGAGTCTGTGATACTCGGAACTGCAGTATTTTTATTTATTTGTTTTATGATTATGTGTTGTGGGCAGCCGGACCGGACAGGGGGACAGGGAGTGGACTGACAAGGGGAGGAGGGAGGGAGGAAGGGAGAAAGGGTAAAGACCACGGTAAATCAGCACTCTAACCGCTGATGTCACTTATTCTTACAAGTTATAGTCTGCAAAATGTGTTTCATTGTCTTCCACCAGGTTATACTGTATAAGCATGAAGAAGTAAACAAAAACTATCAGAATGAACACATCTTACAAATCTATTTATTAAAAAAAAAAAAACACAACCATCATATTCGTTGAAATAAAATAAAATCATCCTGGAGAAGCCTTGTAGTGACAGGGGCCCCATTACCCATCTGTGTGTTAGTTGTAAATACTGCAACAGCATGATCACAGACACATAATCACCCGTAGACCATCAATCTATACCAAACACACATATTGTTTTCAATATTTCTTAAAAGAATCACAGGGCTGTGATCTGGGTTATTGAGATTCCTTTGTGTTTTTTTTATTTCTTTTCTTCAGCCAGACCAAATTCATGTTTAAAATGTAGAAAATACTTTGACTACGTGGCCTCATATTGCTCATAAAGTTCTCTTAGTTGCTTAAAATACTGCGTAAAGTTTTAAATAATCAAACCAGGCTCTAACCAAGCCCAGTCGAACCCACATTATTACAAACCTAACAGGTGTTTTTGGATCGTACCGAGTTTAGACACAACACACACACACACACAACACGTGTGTGTGTGTTGTTACTGGAGGTGTGTGTTCACACTTAAAGCCAACAGGGTACACCAGTCAACGTTTATATTCATTTGATGGCTTTGAAAGTTACCACAGAGTCTGATTTATTTTACACTGTATTATTAATATTATTATTAATGGGATCCTTTACTGTTGTAGGAAACAAAACACCTAAAATATTTTTAAAAGCCAAAAATTAAAAAAAAAAAAAAAGAGGGTGTGGAGGTGGTTGGATTTGAAAAAAAGTCCAGTTAGCATAGCTTAAAATAGCACAAAAAAACACAGTCTAAAGACTGACTTAAAAAAATAACACAGGGGTAAATAATCAATTTAATGACGGCTGCGTTCCATTTAGCTTCCTCACTTTCAGGGTGTGTCCTGACTTGACATGAACCAAACAAAGGATCATCAACGGCTGCTCTTGTCCTGCTCTGACATGTCAAAATGGCTGCCGTGGAAAAGGCACATAGCAGCAGCACGAAATGTCACAGAGGAACCTGTTGTGTCTGGTTTCTTTAGCGTCCACAGGGACATAAAACGAATAAAAAGATGGTTTAACGATGGATTAAACACTATAATCTGTTATACTTTACTTTGCTGTTCACAGAGCTAGATCATCCACTTCCTCACCCACCTAAAAGTCTGCAGTTAGACAGGTCTTTCAGAAAACACTGAGAGACATGCATGATTTTCCTATGGGTTTCTGTCAAGATCGATATGTAGGAGACTTTAAACCTGAAAAAGGCCTGTGCTCATTATTGATATCTGCCATAAAAAAGTAAAAAAAAAAGTACATGCATGTCTTTGTCTCACATCCTGTAGTACAGCACTCACACGGTGTACGAAAAATACACAAGACTCAGGCAAAAAACAACAGCTGGGTACATTTCTGAATATCTATGAAAGACGAGTGCTTGTCGTCTGTGGCAGTTCAAGTGTTTGATCTGGCAAAAAAATGGACCAAGCACACAAATATTGGCACCACGTACTGAATTCCTCACACACAAACACACCAAAAACTGCATATCTCATTGTAAAGCTTAATAATAATTATTTTTTATTTTTTTTAAATCTCTCTTAATTTTCAAAAAACTAGAGGTGAGAATAAAGATTTGTGTCGTCCCTTTGTTCAGGGTGAGAATACTCTGGGGTGCTAGTTCTAGTGCAATACCTCTTGTATGAAAAACACACATGGCGCACTTGCATTTTCTGGGACCTCTGCTGCCAAACGATGAACATGATGCTAAAAAAGCAAGACCTGAACTGATGACAGAAACCTCGGGCTACTTTAACTCTCATGGCGTCTCCGCATGGACACAGCGTCCAAACAAACGAAGATCCACCTGTGTTTGGGAGATCCAGTTACCGAAACATGGCGACATCATGTGCAGAGGCAGCAGGTGAGTTTAGTGGTCCTTTATTCCCAAGTGGCAGTGACGTCTCCTCCAAAATTCTGCGTCCCTCAGAGTCTCCTGTAGTGCTCTGGTTCTAATGGGGAGTGAATATATCCGTGTAAAAATCACTGGAAGCACCACAGATTTTGTTGGATTTTCAGAGCAACGGGTTATTTCCCCCATTGCTGCTAGTAAAAAAAAAAAAACTGAAAGTGTACTATAGTCCCCTCCCCTGCTCCTCCACTGCAGAGCTGATAGATCCTGAGCACCTCGGGATCAGGCTCCTGTTTCCAAAGCGGCACAGAGTTTTACTCCCAACGTCCGTCACTGGGAAACAGTTGCGTGTCCCAGAAATCGTCTACGGGTGTGTGTCTGTTTTGTGCGTGGTGCTTCCTGTGAGCGCTGCTGCAGTGTGTGGGTGCGGGGGAAAGTGTTTGTCAGTCCATCTCCAGGTCCATCAGTTTGTTGCGCGAGCGCGGGGTGTGTGCGGTGTTGCGGCAACAGCACTGTGCACAGATGAGACCCAGGACGAGAGAGAAGAGGCCCACACCTGGCAAAACACAGCACAGTTCAAATTGAATTCCGGGTCCTTTAAAACAAACCTCACAGCAGCTGTAGCTTCATTCATATGCACTTGACTGTATTCTGGTGAGGGATGGATATTTCTTGAGAAGTGTCCTCCAGTCAGACACATGAATATTGTATTATTTCTTTTTAATTGACTTTTCAAAAAAAATGCTTTCTAAAGACAACACCAAGGTGGAGAAATTGTCGTCTATCAAAGGGATGAGCTGGTAAGATACATGCATAATATATGAAATATGACTATTTTACTGACATTTCTGTAATGCCTAATATTATTTTGAATAGGTAACTGGTCTCAGAAGATACTCGATGTCGTGATATCAGTATCAAACATGTGAGATAAAGCAGCAAACACAACAACGATAACCTTTTGGCTAAACAGCTAAACTCTTCAGTGACAGCATGCACACACAACACACACAGTGCACTCTGCTGTGTAGTGACTATATGTCAGTACCTGATACATTCACACTAACAGAAACCTGAACTATCCCTTTAAGAAATTATGAGGTAAAACAATGATGATGATGATGATGAAAAAAAACAAAAACTGATAAGGAAAGTATTTTACATTACCTAAGGAAGCCGATGCACCATATAATAGAGGTAACTGTAGAGAGTCCCACACTAGAAAAGAAGAGGAAAAGTTAGGTATTTTTAAAGTGTCTGAATTAAAGCTCTAGTATGTAACTTCTGGCACCAAAGCACTGACAGTATCATTAATCGCCCCAGACATGGGCCATGCCTTAGGCAAGCTCTGAGCCCACTTTCCAACCCTTCGTCCAATATGATACGCGGTATTGGTCCGATATGATGCGCAGTATCAGTCATTTAGTCCCATACGATACACAGTATCAGTCATATTGGTCTGATAAGATACGCAGTATCAGTCATATTAGTCCGATACGATACACAGTATCAGTCATATTGGTCCGATACGATATGCAGTATCAGTCATATTAGTCCGATACGATACGCAGTATCAGTCATATTGGTCCCTAAGATACGCAGCGCAGTCATATCAGTCATATTGGTCCAATGCACAGTATCAGTCATATAGTCCATATGCAGTATCAGTCATAGGATCACAACTCATCCGGTCCGTATGATATGCAGTATCACGATCGCGCAGTATCAATCATATTAGTCCAACGGTACACAGTATCAGCATTGGTCCGATACGATGCGCAGTATCAGTCATATTAGTCCAATACGATACACAGTATCAGTCGTATTGGTCTGATACGATATGCAGTATCAGTCATATTGGTCCAATATGATATGCAGTATCAGTCATATTGGTCTGATAGGATACGCAGTATCAGTCATATTGGTCCGATACGTACATATCAGTCATATTGGTCTGGATACGCATAGTCATATTGGTCCGATACATACACAGTATCAGTCATATTGGTCTGAGTATCAATCATATTAGTCCAACGCATACACAGTATCAGTCATCATAATTGGCAGTATCAGTCATATAGTCCAATACGATATTGGTCTGATACAATATGTATCATATTGGTCCGATAGGATACACAGTATCAGTCATATTGGTCTGATACGATACGCAGTATCAATCATATTGGTCTGATACGATACGCAGTATCAGTCATATTGGTCCGATATGATAAACAGTATCAGTCATATTGGTCCGATATGATAAACAGTATCAGTCATATTCGTCTACAATACGTGTTATCAGTCCGATATGATACTCAATTTTGGTCCGATAGTGGTCAAAATCACTGGATCACTGGAAAGATAAAAATTAACAGTCCGGCACAATCCTAGATATATATATTGCATGCTTCACTATGCACAAACTATATTGACACATATACATGAACGCAAATAAAAATTCATGTTGTGGGCTGCTTATTTTAGGGAGACAAATATTTGTTAACACAGTTGGAGAATTATGTCTTGGAAATAGCTTGAAACAGGTTCATGTACATTTCCACCAAAGTGCAATATTATTGTATAAAGGGCTGTGTGCAATCAAGCAATTATGCAACAATGTGCTTTATATTGTCTATAATAGACCTGTCTTTAACATTAGCACTTTACTTAACAACTGTCCTTTTTGTATTGTATATGCATGCAAGAGTATGTGTGTGTATGTGAGTATGTCTTTTCCTCCTTTATGTAACATTTGTATTTCTGTGAGCCCTCATGTTCCTATGTTTTTGTTTCCCTGAATATATTTTAATTTTTATCACTTATAACATCAACCTGCCAAGGGACTACAGGCAGAAATTAGCCATAGGCTATACCCTGGCATAATTACATTTTAATGTTTATTAATATGCATTATTAAGTTATTTATAAAATGAATAAATAACAACTTCATAAAAGGTCAAAAATGACTGAAAGTATTGGTAAAAACTTGAGTTTGTGGTATCGGTGTCGGACACGGAAAATCGTTATCTTGCCATTCCTACTCTGTGTCTCCACAGACACCAAAACAAAACACAGCTATACTGAAAAGCATGGAGAGAGTCGTGTGTGGCAAACTCATCTGACGTTCATATTGAAAAGTTACACACTACAGCTTTAACGTGGTGACGGCTCTATGTGTGCACACTCCTCACCAGCGAACTGGACAGTGAGGAAGACTCTGGACGACGTCAGCTCTCCAGCCTGAGTCCAGGCTCCCGTTGAAGCGGACAGGTACCAGGGCGTGGCCACACAGAAATACTCGCCACTGTCACTGGAGACCACAGAACACACACACACACACACAGAGCAGGTGAGATCTGGGTCATTAGAACATTGCTTTTCCAACCCACTGAGACAAACTAGTTCTCCACATCTGTTTACCCATCAATAACCTCCCTCACCTGTCCTGAGTGCCAAAAATGTTCAGCAGGTATGAGTGCGTGTCCCTGCGCTCCACTGAGATCTCACTGGAGGAGTTACGAGCCTCTGCCTTCACCACGCCAAAGCGGTCGACGCTCGCCACCTGGTTGGTCGTTTGTCCACCACGCAGCCTGGTGAAAAACCAACGCACCTCATAGGCCAGGTCATCTGAGAAAAACACAACAGAATCAGAATAGGTTATTAATACCTGGGGGGAAATTTAACATTTAACATGAAACATAAACATGACAAGAAATATTAAATAAGGTTTTTGGAAGCAAAACTTTGCCTGACAACATTTAGATCCATATTTGTCCAAATGTCGATGCTTTATAGATTTGTTTCCCTAATGGCGAACACCCACTTTTTCATCCATAGTCTATGGGTTGGATGTATCCGTTGCATTTTGTGTAATGTGTAATTCACTATTTCTAATAGGCATGGGGTGATTATAAAATGTCAGGATAATTGTGAGCATATTTGTCATTTGTGATAACAATAATTACGATAACACACAGTGATAATAATGCACACTAACAAGTGTAAAGAGGATATTATTACAACACAAGAAACTTTTATAACTCTTTTTGTGTTAAAATATCAGTTGAACCATTTATTTGGCCTTAATAGGAATTTCACTTAAATTGACTGAAGTGTTACTTAAACACTATACTGCTTTATTATTATAATAATAACAATAACAATAATAATAATAATAATTAAATACAAAATCTGCTTTAACTTTAAAGTGTCAGTAATAAAGTCAGTTTAACTTTGGTTCAAAAACACATTGAGCAAGACTTATCATTGCTAATCATAGAGATCCGAAAATGACTATAAAGGATTAAACTTGAAAATAAATCACGAGGACTGTATGTTGGCAAGGGTTGCTCATGTACAATATTAATGATTTAAGCCATTCACGACTATCCTGATAATGGAAGTTCACCATGATGAACCCATCTTTTTTTAAATTATGTGTGATAATATATATTGTTCCATCATTAGCGTTTCTCCCACAGTCCATAAATAAAAGAATGATGGACGCAAAGAAAGGTGGGTAGTTATAACAAAAGAAAGAAAAAGGGGACCAGAGAGAATTTGTGATAAAAGATATTCTTTGGAGTGGGGGCGAGTGAGCTAATTATTTCCTAGAAAAAGATGGAGAGAGAGAGACAGAGAAAGAGAGATGCACAAACTAGTCATTAGTCTGTCAAGGAGGAGAAGGACTATTAACACACACACACACACACACACACATTTTTGGGTAGCTATTCTTCTTAGGACTCTGCACAGACTTCCATACATTTGAACAGACTAAACAAATATTGCCTTAACGATAACCAGTTAATCTAATCCTAACCTAAACCTAACCAGAATTCAAATCTCTGACCTAAACGTAACCCGTTCCTCATAAATAATGTTCTACCTCATTAACACCAGGTTTTGGTTTCAACAAGGACTACCGACTCTGACAAGGTCAGTGTTTATGCCAGAAAAGGTCCTAAAGAGGTGGAAAACACAAGACAACACACACACACACACACACGCAGTGTGGCACAATAAGCCCCATGCAGTCATCCTCTGTCATTTTACAGACAAATAGAGGAAATGGGTGAAAAAGAATAAAGGAATATAAAATAACTTTTGCAAATGACAAGGCTGGAAAAAAGACAAATGATGATGAAAAACAATTATGAAAAGGAGAAAAAGAGAGACGGAAACGCAAAGGTGAAGGAGGAGGAGAGTGGATGAAGCGAACATAATGATGAGAAAGAAAGAGAAAGAGAGGAGGGGGAGAATGAACTCACCCAGAGCGGAGTAATGAATCACATCTCAATTTCTCTCCCCCATTCTCACAAATGGTTTTAATATTCAAGTGCTACATCATTAAAATCAGTAGTAGTATCATCAGCAGCAGCAGCAGCAGCAGCAATAGTACTGACACCGCCGTCTGTGTCATGCTCCTGAAAACTTAGTCCTACTGCCTTTCAGTAGAAAACATGTTACACTCACTGGCCTCTTGTTGCTGCATTGGCCTCTACTGTGGTTACTAATGAGTTTTATATTTTAACACAATGAATAAACTTTCACTTTTCTTTTAAAATGAGTGAAAATATTTATACTTTTTTCTATCATCCTTTAAAAAAGGTAAACAAAGCTTGCTGTATTTATTGGATTAACACCAATATCAAACATCATATTCTGTTTAATAAGAGAGTTTTTCTGATTTTTTTACTACTTTATCACAACTACAGAGGCTAATACTGTGTAATATATCAATATATCTGACAAATATAATATAAATATTAAACAGTAAAAATAATTACATGTACTTTTACAAAAATGTAGCAATTGGAAGCCTACAATTAACACTGGCAGAGGAGCTGAACAACTTCTTTGCCCGCTTTGAGAGCGCCACACACCTGCACACGTTGCCTCCCCACAACAACCCCCTCTCCTCTCTCTAGGAGCACAAGGTGAAGAAAAACCTGAGAGCAGTACACCCCCAGGAAAGCTGCTGGACCTGACGGCATCCTGGGGGACGGTGGTCAAAGCATGTGCACACCAGCTGGCAGGGCTCTTCACCAAGCTGTTCAACCTCTCCCCGATACATGTCACCATATTCGTGGAATGAGTGCTTGCAGCGGAAGCCCATTTTCAGACTTTACCCGGCAAAGAGTAATACTATTTTCTGATAAGTTGCTAATTCAAGACAGCTGTATGACTGGACTACACAGAGCAATCTGCCTTCGCATCACCCATTCCTAGATTACTAATTTATTTGCTGTGACTTTATCACTTCTCAGCGTGAGAAATGTCATGTGTGGCGTTGGAGCATGTGAACTTATTGAAATGCATGTCAGCGTGTGACTATGAATTTAACAATAACCAGTAAATGCTTATGTGCAATGACAATAAAGTCTATTCTATTCAATTTGTTTTTTATTGTGACATTATGATGGAATATTGTGATATCATTTTAAGATGGTTTGGGCTGAGAAGTCCAATGTAGCTTAAATGTTAAGTCTTTTTTGTTTAACAGCTTTTGGAATATTAGCTGAAAGAAAAGTACACAGACATTTAATTATTACATTTTACTCAGACGTTAACTACATTACTGGCCCTTGTTTCATTAGATAAACCTATAATACTTGATGGGTTACCATACCGGTTAATAACCCCTACACGGTATTTGGCACACACAACCAGTGAAGCAACATTTCTATGGATAAAAAAGTTAACAGTGCTAAGTATATACTACTGATTTACGGTGAAACAAACACCGACTTACTTTTTTTCTTTAAAACCTAAAATCCTCAAATTACTTTTTTTTGTCATAGACAGAAAAGTTTATCTCACATTTGAAAACGGATAGTGAAGAGGACGATGAAGACGCCTCAGGACACTCTTGTCCACAGCGCTCCATTCGACCAATGAGGAGCAAACGGGACGTGACACTGGGCCGGGACGCGAATGGGTCAAGTGGCCACACACACACACACACATAAACACAACACACACATGCACATACACACACACACACCCCTCCAGACATGCTGACCAGAATGAACTGATGAGTAAAGTTGTGACACAGCGACATGAAGACTGAAACACCACAGTGACACTTTTCTTTAAACTCATCAATAATGACATCATCAAAGTTTTAAGTGAAAATTCAAATGATTTGATTTTTATCTCTGTTAGCTCGAGGGCTAGTCACCCAAGAGTCCACATTAAAACGTTTGGCTTACAATACTTTGAAAACACAACGTATTTATTTATTTTATCAAATTTTTGGATCACTGCACTTTAAAATTCCACCTATTATTTCCTGCCGATTTATTTAAAGGATCTTTTTCGAACACTTTTTGCATTTGTTACTTTATACGGTAATGTAAGCATCTAAGACACAATCATTTACTGTAAAGACACTCAAAGTACAGTCAAACTTTTTACAGGGCGGGGTCTGGAACACGTTTATAGATGTATGTATCTATTTGTATTGATTTTTTTAAAAACATTTTTTAAATATCATTCTACTGAATCCTTTTAATTCTGCCCTTATATGTAGCATAAAAGAAATTGATTGATTTGATTGATAAAATATCATCAATTCAACACAAGTTGAACCTACAGATACACTCACACAAGCATCCACACAGATGACCTACATATATTATTATATTATATTATACATATACACTTCAATCAGATTTATCTGCATATAATTCCAAAATATGATGGAAAAGACTAAAATACAGCAGCAATACTAGAACTGCAATTAAGCACAGTATAATAATGTGATAGTACATCTTTTTCTTTGCCTGCCCATTTCCGTCTTTAGTTTTGCTAGTACAGGCACAGCATACAATTTATTAATTACAATTAATTTCTGTTCACAAAGACCAAACAGAGGCAGAATAATAACATCAACAACAATCACGAGCAGCTTTAAAAACAAAGTTGTGCCGCACAGAATTACACTGTGTGTCGTCCTTGTTCTTAGGTCTGGAAGTAAGAATAACTTAAAATTTTGTGATGACAGGAAAAAACTATTTTAATCTCCTATATATTTGCCAAGACTATACCCTTATATAATCACATCATTTAAAAGCTGCCGAGCCGAGCCAGTCAACAGATACTGTGACGTTGTGATAACACCGGGGTTAGCGTCACACGGCAGCGCTTTATGATCAAAGACATGTTTTTGCATAATTCCACGTGACTGACGGCGGGACCAGCGTTTAAAGAACAGATGTATAATTAGAAAAGCCTTCGCTTTTTCGCAGTTAGACTCCCTCCGTTAACCATCTTTGTTCTTGGCGGTGGGGAAGACGGACGAGTGAGGTAAGGAAGAGGGGATTTGAACGTCTTAAAGACAGAGTGACATCTCAAGATGCTTCATACGAGAGTGTGTCATATCACCCTATACATATGGGTGGTGCTATAGGAGTATGAGATCCTGCAGCAGCAGCAGCAGCAACAGCAGCAGCAGCAGCAGCAGCTGTTCCTCTGCTGCCCCCCCATCAAGACCTTTCTATTCCCCTGTATGAACTCATGAACTCTGTGACTCCCACCACAGCAGTCATTTGATCATTTACAGGCTCTGCGTGTGTGTGTGTGTGTGTGTCTGTGTGTGTGTGTGTTGCCTTACTGCACAGCCCTCCTGTGAACACACAGTGACCATACTTAATGTTTAATCCAACAGAACGGCATTTGTTATTGCATATTTTGATGAAAAGAGGGAAAAAGCACTACATGATTGAAAAGAAGAAAAATAGGTGACGTGGAGTGGTGGGTGATCGATTAAATCTCAGACATAATTGACTACTGTTCGGAGCTATGAGAGAGAGACACACACAGGGAGAGAGAGACACGCAGTGTTGCCTCTTGCTGTGGCGTGTATGGTGTTGTTTCAAACTAGTTTGACGTCCAGAATTTTCCCATCTTTTGTATTGGGGGTCTAGTGCGCATGCACCACTTATAACGGGAGTCTATGGTAAAGATTTTTGCGCGCTGAAGGAACGGGAGACACGTCCCTTGACTGTTCACTCGCTGTAAACAAGTGAGAACATCTTTAAACTACATTTAAATCCAGATTACACACAATACTAATGGTCTGCATAATGTAGGGCTGTCAAAGCTAACGCGATGAAATAATTTAACGCAGAAGTTATCCACGCAAAACAGTCACTTGCCTGCAGTCAGTCAGATAAGAGACGGAAATAGCAGCTATAGATGGAGAGAGGTGAGGGAATGTTGGGCGGAAGGTTTCATTTCAAGAAGCTGTGCACACTTCAAGCATAGCCATAAACGTTATACCTTTAGATAATGTACAAAAACAAATGTAAACTCTTTCTATGTGCTTTCATTGGAGCTCCCCGACTGCTTTTAGGGACATTTAAACAGGCAGAAGACACGGGGACACACGCAGACACTCGTAAAAATTCTTCCTTTGTTGACACCAGTATATTGAGCACAGCATGAGACAGTTAGAGAACACCTCCATGACGACAAATGAATTTGACTTTTTCTCATTAATTTGAAAAGAGCAATTTAAGAGGCCGCTTTATGAAGAAAAAAGAAACACAAATTGCGCTTTATGGCCGACATCAATCTATTTTTCTTCCATTAAACAAACTCATCATATCATATCCGCTCACTCAGCTTCAAATGAAGTCAAATTACCTGGAAAAAGGTGGGGTTTGGAGTTTTTAACAAACTACTTGGACTACTTGCAGCGAGAGCACAGGTTTCAAACAAAGGAATGAAGCAACACGGAGCAGAATCTGACACACTGGCAGCGATTGACGGCCATGTTAGCTTCATCGCTAATGACACAGGTTTGGATGGTGCAGCAGGTTCAGTGATATGGAAGGTGTGTGTCTGTGTGTATTCTGGTAGTTGGATGGCAGAGGAGGAAATACAGTACATCTCTAATAGAATATCTGGCTCCTGTCTGAGCTAATAAAACTAAAATGGCTGCCTGTGGAAATGAAGACAGTCTGATTGGATTTCGCTGGATTAATCCCTCGAGGAGAGACAAAGGCGTAAAACTCTCGAAAACTCTCTCCCTCTCTTTCTCACACACACTGAAAAGACAATTACCACCAGTGCTCCTAATGAAACCGTGTGTGTGTTCTCTACTCCATAAAGCAGGGCAGCAGTGGTAGAGTGGAATACTAAGTGCTATAAAAACAAGATTTATTCACACAGAAAACAAAGCAACTGGGATGCAAAGTTTCCCCGGCATGTTTAATAAGACCTCTGCCAAATTACATGCAATTTTGGATACATGGCATGTTTTACTTCTGGATACGAGTTATCATTTGCAGATAGGGTTGGAAAATTTTGTGAATTTTCAAAATTGGAAACTTTCCATTTTCCAAATTCCCATACTAAAGTTCCCATGGAAAGTTTTCCACCTCTTTGCAACCCCATTTGCAGCTAAACGTTGGTATCTAAAGACTAGAGCATACAATACATTTATTAAAGTCCAACACATAGGTGTTTACATTTCCATATTTGTTTTTAGTAGAATCAATTAATTCATTGATTCTCCATGGAGTAATGTTTCTGCAAAGCTCTCAATCAAATACTGATTGTAGAGGCAAGCACTTTCACATCAACAGTAGCAAGAGCCTGCTGCAGGTCCTGGGGTGACATTGTGGGATTTTTGGAGAATTCTTGCTTGGACAGCGAGACCTGGGCCTGTTGGCAGTTGTTTTGAATGTCCTCCACTTGTAGACTATTTTCCAGACAGTGGAATGACTGATTTAAATTATTTTGAGATCTTTTTAAATCCCTTACCAGACTCATAAGCTGCTCAGGCCTCAGATAGCTCTTTCAATCTCACCATGGTGTTCACTCTCACTTCAACAGTCAGGAGCAAACCAAACTAAATGTCTGAGGTTTATTAAATAGGTTTTATTATTGTTTAGTAACACAACTTGAATCTCCCTCCTACACATGCTTTCATGTATATATATATATGTATACATATATATATATATATATATATATATATATATATACACACATACTGTATATAGATATAGCTGTGTAAGAATCAATCTGCTCCCATGAAGAAACAACAGCCCACAACATGACTCAGCTAAAATGCTGTTGCAGATATTTTTTATTTACACTACACTTTCACAGTCTTATTGATTTATATCTGATTTAACATACCGATACCCAGCGCTTGTGACCAGCATTGGACCGACACCAGTACTGAGTATCGTATCGGCTCATCCCCATTATAAACTGACTAAATATTTTGTTACAGACTCAATTCCTGGCATTATCTTTAGGCAATTTCATCACTAAAATATGGTTATAGCAGATTCACACTCATTTAAACTGTTATTTTAAGTGCTACATTCTAATTCTCACTTTTGTCTCACTTTTGGTGCAGAATATTTTATGTAATCAAATTTTTTTGTGTGTGTTTATACTTATTTATGTATTGGGTATTTTTCTATTCATTTATTTACTTTGGTGGTGACGGTAGCTCAGTGGTAGAGCGAGTCCAGTTGGAAGATTGTGGGTTTGATTTCCGGGTCTGTTAGTCTACATGCTGATGTGTCCTTCAGCAAGACATTTCCACAGATTCCTTTAAACCTGCATTTCTGCTCCTGTTCCTATTTAACTGAAGACTTAATGGAGTGAAAATGATGGTGCTGTTCTGCTGCTCAGGACTATCTGCTCAGAATTTGCAATTTGTGGTTTACCATCACCATGATCCTCTTCCGCTCACTCTCCTTCGACCATAAGTGTCTTGAAGTTTGGATTGAAAACCCTCACTAGCTCACCACAGTGTGTACTGTAAATATAAGAACTGAGTGAGTCACTCGCTGACATTTCATGCTGAACCATAAGTGGAGGTGGTTGCAGTCATCAAGAGGCCACTCAATATTCAACATGCTTTTTTTTTGGGACAATAAATGAACAAATAACCATTGAGTATCCTTAAAACCTTTTTTTTTTCATATGATTTTGGAAAAAGCATTGGATTTCATTGTATCTATCACTTTAGTTTTTCTTTGTGACCAATTTAGAGTCAACTTCAGAGTCAGTTTATACTAAGAAAAAAAGTTTGAACATTTAAAGAAGTGACAATTTACAATTAGGTCTGAACGATATGGTTAAAAATCTTATTACAATAAACATATATACATACATATATGTATGTATATAAAATGTGCATACTGTATATGTATGTATGTATACGTGACCAGAAATAAGGTAATTTAGTCTCTTCTGTAGTGACATTAACATGTTTTCCATGCTCATGTCACAGCAAATGCAGATGTAAGATTTCTTCATTATGTACATACACACACATATATATATACACACATATATATGTACATATATATATATATATACACACACACACACACACAACATGTTACCTGTTACTTTTTTTGGTATGATATATACATATTATCATACATATCATAGCAAAAAAAAGTACCAGGTACTATCTGTAATGGATTCGAGTAGTGCTAGAACAGTATAATGGAAAAGCCCCATTAGTTTGCTTATGCCTTGGGCCAGCTGTGATTCCTAGTGCTGGTCCCAGGCCCGGATAAATGGAGATGGTTGCGTCAGGAAGGGCATCTGGCATAAAACCTTTGCCAAATCAAATATGCAGGTTTCCACTGTGGCGACCCCTACTGGGAGAACCCGGAAGAATAGTGCAAATCTTAGCCTGATTATATTAATTCACATTTTGTTGTTAATTCACAAGAAACAGTTAATGGAGTGACCCACTCTCATCCCCTTCCACTTCATCCTCTCAACAACTCTTCCTCGCTCTCCTCTCTCCCCTATGTTAGAATTCACATTTTTTTCCCTCTCCTCCTCATCACTCTCTTTAGGAAACACTGCACGCTGTTCTCTCGACACTTTCCCTCCATTTACTGCCACTTCTATTCACTCCTCTCCCACTCTTGCTCACTTTAACAATCTGGTTTAAGCCCCCCACCCCAATTCACTCCTGCATTCTCTCCATCTCGCCCAACTCTGCTTTCTCTACCTCGCTCTGTCTCCCCGGCTGGCTAACGGAGCGTGAGATTGGCTAATTAACGGCTGCCTGTCGGCCTTGGAGAGACAGCTGGGTAATTTGGTGAGTGTGGAGAGGAGGTGGTGAAGAGAGTGAGGAGGAAATGAGGAGAGGAGCAGCCAAAAACTGGAGAGAGAGAGAGAAGGATGTGTCAGTATATTTACCATACGATTTACGTTGCCAGGTGTTAATCACCTATTCCTGCCTGCACAGAAAGACCTGGTGTACTCATTAAAATATGTGGCTGTTAATTGCCTCACATCCTTCTCAGCTGTTAATAAATGCCTGAAAAACAGCACAGATACTGGGATGTGGAGAGGTGCAGGCAAAAATGTTTCTCAAAATGTCTGCTGACATTACTGTCAATTATGAACTGCATCAAATCAATGTAAACATAACTTCACCCCCCTTTTATTTCACCATTAAAGGTGATTATGCAAACACAACATGCAGAAACAACGTAGTGGTTAGCGTTTTTGCCTTACAACGTGTAAAGACCAGAGTTTGTGACGGTATGTGTGAATGAATGTGTGAGAGTGAATGTTTCTTTGTCTCCATGTGTCACCCTGGCCTCCAGGGTGTTTCCCGCCTTTCACTGTATGTCAGCTGGGATTGGCACCAGCAGCCCTCAAGTGGAGGATAAATCGGTGGACAATGAATGGAAGTTCATGGCTACCTGATGGAAACACTATACATCTGACTATGATGCAATGGTCAAATTTGGCCAACTAACGTTACTTTTCAACACAGTCTCTTCTGCACTCTACACTACATCCCACTACATTATTCTTCCTTCGGTGCTGCACCACTTGGACGCCCTTAGTATAATATAGTCTCTTTCATTCTATAACATGCCTTAAAACTAGGAAAAACAGGACAAAAACTAGACAAACTGGCAAAAATGACACTTTACCATAAGCAAAGAAATGTTGTCATGTAAATATTTACTTAAATGAGTCTTCCTTTACTTGACGTGCACCACAAAAATGGTTTAAGAAAAATAATCTGCCATCTGCTAGCTTGTAAATCTAGCCACTTTCAGACTGTAATGAGTCTGATGATCAGGGGAAAAAACAGGCCAAAAAATAAATACAATTTCGGAAAGGTCACGCTGTCCAGTAAGAAATGTTTATATAAAGATGCAGTGTGTAATATTTAGGTCTAATTATGTCAATGTGGCAGAGAGTGAATACAAAATAAATATACTGGTGGGGTTTTGCTGAGTGTACGAGCACCTGAATGTATAAGTTGTTGTCATTACCACACAATGCACACTCTAAGTTGGACCACCCTATCACAAACTAAACAACTTTTGAGTTTTGAAGATAAGTGAAGCCTAGTATATAGTAGGTTGCTTGGAAATTCAAGTGACTTGTGCCATCACCAACATTACTGTAAACTCCTTCAACCAGCCTCTTAATACCAGCCGTCAGTGGTGCTGGTGACCAATATATGCCATTACTAGTTTATTCTAAACTGAAACATAATTTACCCAAAACTAGTGATTGAGATAATTAACACAAAGGAAAATGTTTACTGACCTTATGAATCGAATGAGAAGTAGAGGCTCATTTTCCTATAGACTTCCATTCAAACAGTTCTACCTTTAAAATGAGTCTTCCTTTACTTGGTTTAGCTGACTTTGCCACTGGGATTGTATGTAAACCATTGTTTTAGCTTGTAATGAACGCTTAAAGCAAGCTGTAATATCAAAGTTTTTTCTTAAAGTTTAATTATTTTTCTTGTGCAAAACTTGCCTGCCAAGATCCTTTTTCTTTTTTTAGACAAAAAATAAGCACAACTTCCAAGAAAAGAGGCTTATTTTACTTTCTTGAACATCTATTTTTACAGCATACACACCCTCGCACACACCTACCAAACACCATGACAGTTTTCCTCGCTACATATAAATCAATGCAATTAACTTAGCGAATAAAAACTGAAATAAAATGAGATTAAATGGACACTTCACAGTCACAACTGTTTAACATGGCGCTTAAAATGTCCTTTTTATGTACGGGTTATGCATTCCACAGAGGCAATAGGAGATGGTGTGTGTGTGTGTGTGTGTGTGTGCTATTTTCTCCCAGGAGGAGCAGAACAGTACACTGTTATCTTTTCAAAAGACTTTCAGAGCAGGAAAAAAAACAAAAAAAAAACACAATGTGCTGAAAAGCCTCAACTTGTCACAGCTTCAGTGTCAGTGCTTCAAAAGAAAAAAAAAACTATCTCTAAAGCGGATGTCATCTCATGTCTACCATTAATTTGCACACACGCACACGCACACGCACACGCACACACACACACACACACACACACACACACACACACACACACACACACACACACACACACACATACACACGGCTGCAATAACATGCCAGTCATTCCATTGGTAATGAATGCTGTGTCCACACGCAGCAGCAGCTTCACTCTGAGACAACACAGGGTCAGGGAAACAGTGACTTGGTGCTTATTGTTCAAAGGTTGGCTCGAATAGATATCAGTATTTAAAAACTGTAATTAAATTGATCAATGTTCCAGTTAATACAGTTAATCATCTATAAATTGAACTCCAGTGATGAACTGCCAGGCCTCATTAACTGACAACATACTGAAACGTGCAAGAATAGTGCAAACTTGGACATCATTCAACAAAATGAAAAGTTTAAGGCCTTGTTGCAACCATAACAACTGTTCATGATGCATGCGCTGTAAATACCGTCACTAATAAAAGGTCAACTGTTACTGCCGTTGCTGTAAACTGTGAGCAGTAATGAGGGATATTTATTTTACGTGTGAGTGTGTTTCACCATGCCCATCATCAAGACAAGCTGCAACAGGAGAGCCCTTCTTAACCATCTCAAAGGAATGCGCACACACACACACACACACACACACACACACACACACCTTCACAGCCTTTTCAATAATTTCCCAAACTTCTCCTTTTGTCTTGTTTTGTCAGAACAACAAACTACAAAAGTGAGTTTAAACATAATAAACTGTATACTAGAGTTGGGTGTTATCTATACTGTATGTTCTTACCTTGAAACCTTCCTCACATTATACCACAGTGTATGATATTACCATAAAAAAGTCACTTAATAACCCCTAACCCAATAAATAAAAATGTAAAACAAAATTAAATTTAGAAATTAAAGTAATGAATTCTGAGAAAAAAAAACTATGTATATTTGTTTATTATCTTAGATTAGATTTGCTGTTGTAGCATTGGTACAATGACTTCATATAATATATACAATGTAAAATTCTATAATGATATGTAGATCCATACACACTGTATATAGACACTTATACAGCATAGTATTGGTTTCACTGTATACAATACAAGAATGTGTGTGTACAAAAATACTAAAACAGGAAGTGAAGGTTTGGCTGTTGTCCAGACCAGATGACGCGAGCACCAGCACCGCACCTTTGTTGACATTTGTCACTCGATACCTCGTCGCTAATTGGTCCATTTAACCTGTGTGTGCTGTTCCCACTCACACACTGATGAGCTGCACTAAGGTTGCATGTTTTGTCATTGACACTGTGGCATAAACTATCCTGCTGCAGTAAATAAGTCATTAATTATTAAAACTCACTGTTGGATTTTGCCGCTTGCATTCATTTGATTCATTTCCAATACAAAAATACAATATAGTTGCAGCCCTTTCTTTTACATGTAATAATGTGTATTTAGACATGTCAGAGCAAAAATCAATCTACATACCATATATTAAATTCCATATAGACATGTACATGTAAATTAATAAATAAATTATCAAAATGATTACATTTGTTTGCTTTTTCCTTGTGTAGTGGTGTTGGTGTTATTGATCAATAATTCCATAATCACTGTTCAGCATAATGCAAATCAAGTGATTTTTGCACTTTTGACCTCTGACTGATGACTTCACTGACTCCATATTGAACAATTACTGGCAATTACCTTCCTGAAATCTTTAAAAACCTAAATCAGACTTCAAGGACAAACGCAATAAACACGATGAATCAGCAGCAATGGCAGTTAAAAGGGAAGATAATACATGATAAATGTGCATTTTAGTATCCAGGAATACACAAATACAACAAATATTAAATATGATAATAATAAACACAGAACCCTGATAATACAAATAGAATAGTGTATGTCATATCGCTAATTAGTGTACAGCATGATCTTACTATTTACAGTCCTAAAACTAATTTTTAAGAAAGTAAAATAAGGCTTGGCAAGCACATTCTGTACAAGAAAAAATATTTTGTAATTGGAAGAGAAAATACTTAAAGAAGACTAATTTCTTACATGACAGTTTCTTTGCTTGTGATAAGTACAACCTTGCAAAATTTTGGCCAGTTTTTCCTCAATTTAAGGCCCATTACAATCTGAAACTGGCTATAGATTCACAAGCTAGTCATACATATTCTAGCCAAGCAAATCTTATCCCATTGGAAGATTATTTGTCTTAAAACAAGAACATTTGAACATATTAGGTTTGTTTCTAGTAATGCTGTTTTTGCAGATTTGCACATATGAGATCACACATCATCAGATGAGAGACGCTCTGGACAGAGAGCTGTGATTCCACAACATTATTTATTTTTAATAAACTAAGCATTTTCCAGTGCCTATTGCAGCTTTAATAGTTTATGTCCTCTACTTCTATAGTTCCTGGAATTTTTAGGGGTTATTAGTGAGATATATACACGAGTGCTATTTATACACCACTTTTCATTAAAAGTGATGCAACTCAAAGTGCTTCACAAGCTCAGGGTTAAGAGGAGGTATTTAATTTTTGCTTTTAAAAATATTAATATTATCTGTTGCCCTGAGGTCTTATGGAAGGTGGTTCCACAGGCAGGCACCATAGCACTGAAAAAAAGGCCTCACTGTGTTTTTGTTTTGATTTTAGTGATGATTAAAAGGTCGCTACCTGAAGACCTGAAGAAACTTGAGGCACGGGGACCACATGCTTCCTTCTAATCTAACTCATGGGGCCTGCTACTCGCATTAGTTATTTGTGTATGTTGTTTTTTTTATTTTATTTAATAGATTAAATTTGCATCTTTCTATGATGGATATGCTGAAGTTCATCTTACACACCCTAACAGAACAGCCTATTCTATTTCTACTGCTAATAATCACAAAAGCAACACAACATATTCATGCATACCATTACACTGCATTCCTCTTTACTTCTTCACTGTGAACATGTTCATGTGTAACTCTGCTACCAGCTGTGATGCTCAGGGGGTATTTCTTTCCCATGATGCAACTCTCTAAGTGCATGTTTCACAACCACCAAGGCACCAATCCCTGAAGTGAATGTTTGTGTTTATTTATGGCCATTTATTCATTCATACATACACTGCTGAGGAGACACAGGTGTGAAGCCATGTTTCCATGTGTGGGTAGCTTAATGCCCAACACTAACCTTAACCTAACCCCAATTCAAATCTTAGCCCTAAACGTAACCACTTCCTCAGAAAGAAAGGTCTACCTCACGAGGACCAGGTTTTGGTCTCAATGAGGACTATTAGTTTGTGTTAGAAAAGGTCATGAAGAGGAAACAAATGTACACACATACTCACTATGACAATACAATACTGAAAACATATGTTGGAAGGCAAAGAAAAACAGAGAGGAGGAGACATTGATAGTTGGGTAGAGTAATGAGTAAGACGAGGGAGGACAGAAGATGCATGGGTGTTTAGAGTGAGGGAGGAAAAGGAAAGTGGGGGAGATGAGGAAGAAAGATAAATAGAGGAGGAGGAGAAGAAGAAGGATGGAATACACCTACAAAAAAAAGACATTTTAATCTACTGAATAGGATTATGTTTTTGATTTACCTGTACTTTACCAGTATTTAAATTGACTGTGACTATAATTAATAATATAATAATAATAATAATAATAATAATAATAATAATACACATTCAGTATTATATAGGAAAATTGCACCTTGATCTAATGATTATTTACCTAATTTTTACATTAATCTTGTTAGAAGAAGGTTTAGACAGATTGTGTATTGTCACACACAAATGAAAAGTGAAAGCATTTACAGTGTGTATGTGTGTGCGTGCGTGTGTGTGTGAACATGGGCGCGACAGTGAGTGTCGTTTCATCTGTACAACTATTTGAAATGCAGGAGTCCCGTCACTCTTATTAGCAGTGCTGCTGACAAGTTGGCAGGTGAAGAACAAAGAAGTTCAAACTGTGTGTGTGTGTGTGTGTGAGTGTGTGTGAGAGACAGAGAGAGAGAGGGGAGAGAGAGAGTGACTGAAGGAGAGATACGGCTGATTTTATTTATTTATGCTCACACAAACTGAGGAAGAAAAAAAAAGACAACAGAAGATAAAAAAACTGCATCAGTGACT
This sequence comes from Solea senegalensis, assembly GCF_019176455.1. NCBI lineage: Eukaryota > Metazoa > Chordata > Actinopteri > Pleuronectiformes > Soleidae > Solea > Solea senegalensis. The sequence goes on along the minus strand of NC_058022.1, from coordinate 25,272,829 downwards.
GTGATTTGTAAGTGTAAGAGGAAAAACAACTGTGTGGTCCAGCTGTTAGTGTTTGTGTGTGTGTGTGTGTGTGAACTATACCAGTCTTTGGCGAGGATCCGGAGACGCTGAGTGAACACTCCATCTTGGCTGTTGTTGACGGATAAACACTGGTGTCATCCGAGTGGATGGCGATGGAGAAGGACGGGCCTGTGACAATGACACATGAGATAAAATAAGCATTATACAAAAAAACACACACACACACTCATTGCTGACAGGAAACATCAGGGTAAATCAAAAGGATCCATTATTATATATATAATATATATATATCTATACAACAAAACAGACATTCAAGCTCAACCACATGAATGCCTATGCTCAATCTCTACTCGTCTATCATGGTGTGCTAAGATTCATTACAGGGTGTAGGCCCCTCACACACCATTGTACTTTGTACTCTCTGGTCAGCTGATCATCATTGTCCATGCCCAGACTCTTGCATTGGTACAATTTCATATACAAAACTCCTCTGTCTGCACAGAGCTTGAGAAAAGGGCATTTTCCTCTGGCCCCCCCAACCTGGAACATGCTTCAGCAGAGTCTCAAGCTGTCTAGCTTGATTCCCTTAGTGGATTTAAAAATTATTTTAGAGTCACTGGAGAGGTCATCTTCGGGGATTTGCTCCTGTCCTAGTATTTTAATTTGTTTATTCACTTGGCACTTTGCACATTTCCTTTATTGTTGTGTTGTCTGTCTGTAATTCTGTGTTCTCTCTTGAAAATAAGATAGTCACCGTGTCTCCAGGGGTGGTACATTTGGAGATAAAAGCTTGGAAAACTATCAAAGTATAACTAATGCTGCTTATTTTGGCAAATGATGGCAAATCTACATACTGGCACCCATTTGAGTGAAAGGATGAATAAAATGTGACCGCTCGCTCCATATGCATGTTGCCATCTGATCAGAGAATCACTTCAACTCTGAATTATTTAACAGTAAATGTGCTGGTGAGACTTTGCATCATGTACATCCTCACAGACGATCATGTACACGAGGAAACGCCACAACACGCTTGAAACATTCACGATACAGATGGAACCTTGGGAGGCCTGCCAGTTGGTGTATGTGCAAAAACACTCACACACACACACACACACAATGCAGAGAGCTTCTTCCCTAAGGCAAGCATAAGGACTTTTTGAAAACAGCACGACTTGAAGCCTAAACGCTGTCGGTGCCTGTGTTCTGGTGGGGGCGGTGGGGGTGGTGGGGCTGTGTGTTGCACTGTGTGAGGTCAAGAAAATGTTAAACTCGGATACATAATCTGGAACACTTGAGAGAGATACACACAGGCACACACAAACGTGAGCAGAGAAAGAAAAGGAAAGCGGCGGGGCAGATCTTAGCAGCTGACTGATTGGCCAAAGGGTTTCACTTTGAAGACATCCCAAAGAGAGTGAGGGTGAGAAAGTGAAAGGATGGCGGTTAGAACGGGGGAGGAAAAACAGCGAGCGAGATAAAGTAATGCTCAAGGGCTGCTGCCCTCCCCAGAGAAGGGGAGATAGCACTGCCATCTTGCTGTCTTCCAAAAATGATTAAAAATGCTGCTTCTCACCCACAAACGATGTAATATGCAGGCAGATTCTTACTCTAGCATAGACGTTGTGGCCATTAATGTTTCCTTTAACAATGAATGTGAACATTGAATCAACCAGCTTCACCATTACAAAAGGTTTGCAGTTGCTAGATTCACCTTTAGGTTAAAATCCTACTTGTTTACAGACAATTGTACATATGAACCACAACAGAAAGGTAATGTTCCCAGGACATTCTTGGTACCAGAAATTGTTAGCTGGGCAGTTATTTATTGGATTTCTGAAAATCCAACAAACACACAAAAGGTGAACTCCAGATTGAGGAGGTGTCAATTTAAAGAAATTAAGGTTTTACAGGTAATGGATTGTAGAAAGACACAAAATGCCACTGGTATGGTACAAGCTAGCTTCCAGCTAAAGTTGTTTTGGTCTTTGACATAGGTCAACATGAAAACGGTGAAAAGGGACAAGTCTCCACCTAGCATAGCGGAGTCTGACACACTTAATTCGATATTCCCCTCTCGGGCTTGCATATTGAGAAAAAGAAAGTCATCCAATTCAACTGTCACTGCAAATGAAGCTACCATATAGCTACCTTTCTCCCCGTTTCCAGTCTCTATGCTAAACTAAGCTAATCTTAGCTAAACAAAGCTGCTACTAGCTGCTACTTTTCGTCATAGGTCAACTGAAAAATGTCTTCAATTAACTTTGTGGACAAAATATTATTAGGATTATTATTCCTCCATTTTATATGTAATATAGTCTTTGGATAATTCTGACATATTAACATTGATGTGTTCATCAAAATGCATTGTCCCTTTTAAATTTCACATTGTTACCATATCTCTACCTCCTTCTTGCCTAATATCCTTGTCAACCATTTCTTTTAATGCCCCCATCGATTGGTCCACTTCACCACCTCTGACGCTGCTTTCTCTCCATCCTTCGTTTATCATCCTGTCTCACTCTTTCCAGTCAGATCAAACACAGTAAAGTAGGCCAGTGGTTGTGGTGGGCGTTTAGGGGCTTAAAGGTGTGTGTGCATGAGCATCTTTATTTTTTGCTCATTAGGGAATTTATGCTGGTTATCATTGACTGTGTGTGGGTGGACCATGTGAGTGTACACAGGGGCTAAATATTTCTATTAATAAACACTAATAGATTTCCAGGGTTTTTAATTCAGTTGGTTCAGATTGTTATGAAACTGAATAAGTGATTTGACTCCCTAAAAGGGCTATGAATTAATAATGAAGAAAGTTTCTTCTCTTTGTCATGCTCTTTGTTCACGGCATGATTCCAGGATACTTCTTTTAATAAGAACAGTATCTTAAGAAAAAAAACACTTCTTTTGGATGAAGTAGCAAGAAATCCACAAGATTGAGTAAACAGAGAAGCACAGTGGAAATATGTTGCTTTTAACAGATGGTCCTTTCAGTGATACTGCCATTGTAAATTCACATGTGGAAGTTTATTTTGAAAGTTAAACTCAGAGTTCCTTTAGCATACAAACACTGGAGGCATGTGTTAGCAGTGAGGTTTCAGGTCAGGTTTCCACATCACTACGTAGTAGGTATTAGACAGGGTTCGAAGTGAAATAAGTGTTTTTTCTGCATAGCTTGGGATTCACAACACTTTCAAATCCTTCCACTTCTGACAGAGTCAGCGACTGCAGGATGAGACAAACGTTTCTCAAAATGTGCTAATGAATAAAATGGGGGATACATCTTTAAATAAAGAGACTGATGGTATTGTTGTTTTTGGCTATGTCAATTAACAAAATATCAAATTAGTCTGACCATCTCTGATTGTTGCTTCGGTTCAAATTCTTTCACATGTGTAGCTGACTAAGTACTGGTGCATTAGATTTATAGTCGGACCTCAGAAGTACCCCGATTTAGGATTCCAAGGTGACCCATACAAACACCGCTGTGTCCCCATGTTTTTGTCCAACTTCTCAACTGTAACACGGTAAACTTGGAGGTGGAGGTCACCGATTTAAATGGAAATGGAACAGAGCTTATTATGTTAAGTTATTTTGTCTACAATCAACATATTTGTAGAGTTCATGCTTATTTAAACCGTCTTGATATAAAAAGCAAAAGAAACGACGATGAGTGAAAAGACGCGCACTGACTCACCATTTTCCTGAAAGTCAATTCGGACTTTGTTGGATTCAGCACTTGTGGCTCTGGTCCAAGTTTGTCCCGGCTGCTGTTTTGTCCATGCAGTGATGTCACACCAGTAGAAACCTCTGTCGGACAGCTGGACACCCGCCAGGCGGAACCGAAACTCTGCCGGACCGGACTTTGCCAGAACCAAACTGTCTCTGAGCAGAGAGAGAAGATCATACATTTAGAAGTTAAAATACAGAAACTGCGCAATGTTAAGTCACTACATGCTATGTCTGTACCTCCTGTTGGGGTCCGTAGCTCCACCATGCTGCAGGACATTGTCCGGGCTGAGAGTCATGATGGTTCTCACGTTGCTCTCCAGGCTCTCCTGTGATTGGATGAGCACCGAGTAGCCTGCCTCGCCGAGGTTCTCAAGGCTCACGATGCAGCTCATTTCAAAGGTGGCCCCGCCCACAGAGGCTTCGCGGATACGTTTGGCCATGACATTTAGAGTTGGACCTGAAAGCAGTCCACTGATGAGTCCATGAAATGACTTGAAGATTGAGATCATTCAAACACACCATAGTGTCAGGGGGGGATCCCCATATGAAGTGATGAACAATTACGCCATGACATTAGACATCTGATTCAATGCAGGCTCACACACACACACACAGAGCATATGAGTTACAAAATGGCCCAATTAACTAAAGAAAGGGCACAGAGTTCAGGATGTGGGACTGAAATAGGGAGAAAATTGTTGAGAATGGAACAGAGCACAAACGGTCTGTTGTTATGTTGAAGTATTTCTCCTGTGAAGTCTGGAAATGATCTCCACACATTAGATCTCATTCATAAACCTCAGCAGTGGGGTTACTCTAGCTGGTTAAGAGTTTTCTAAATCATAAATGTGATTTAATGGATCTTTTTTTTTTGTTTCCCCCCCAAATGTGAATCATTAAATCCCAGAAGACAACTTTGAGTATCAGGATAAATGTTCCATGCTGAGATTATAGGAAATTTTATTTAGTTATTAGTTATTAGTTATTAGTTTATTTCCCTAGAAAAAAGAGAAAAGTCCTGTGAAATGCAGAAAACCAAAGCCGCCTTACGTTTAGTATCCCATCGCACAGTCACTGCAGAGCTCTTGTACTCAGTGGTCTTCACCAGGTCACCGTGGCTGCTGGCACTCCATGCAGACACAGTACAAGAATACTGGCCCATATCGATCTCCTACCAACAAAAAAGAAAATGAGAGATCAACTCAAAAACATCAGTTGCAGCGGTGTGGAAAATCCAAACCACAAAACCAAAACCAGAGCTTAGACACATATATAATATATTCTGTGTCAAAGACTCAAAGACATCCTGTGCTCCAAAGGCCTCTTATTTCTGTGCATACTCTGGTAATATCAGGGAATAGGTGAACCACAAATGTTTCATTATGCCATTACTTTGCTAGACGGTTTTTGTTTTTTTCTACCTGTGTGCGGAGAATACGCAGTTTGAACGTGTTGGGCTGGACTCTTGTCAGAGACAACGCGCCACTCTTCAGACGGTCAGAGTACGTCGACCCTGGCAACAAGTTGCCATTTCCGTCCAGCGAGCCAATGTGATGCGAGGTCTGAGGACCACCTCCTGCACCTGCCGGTGATTGGACGGACATAAAATAACAAATCAGCCAACGAAACGTTGCACAGCAAATCTCAATCTTTAAATGTTTAAATGTCGAAAGTACCAGGAAGTGTTGTGTACTCCCATGTGACACCAAGGCGACCTCCCAGGGGTAGATGGGCAATGTTGCTCACCAGGCAAGCCAGCTCTGTGGGTTCAGCTGTCATGAGTGGGTTGAGGGTGGGTTCAAGGGTCAGCGTAAAGTTTGGCTCTAAGGAGAAAAAGTGAAAAAAAATTCAAATATTATAGGTACAAAGGCAAGATAAAAAAAAGACACAAATAAGGGTAAAATAAACCCAGTACTGTATTGTACGGTTTTATCACTTTGCTCTCTTGGTACTTAATATTGCACCATTAAAAGCTTTACTCCAATAAATCAATGCAAAATCTGAAACAACCTTCTGTCTTCTTGGCACTTCTTTTCACCTCATACTGCTTTGCATCATACATGACCAGAGACACCATGGAACATCTGTGCAACAACAAATCTGTGTTTGAAAGCCCTAAAGCCATACTTCAATATGCAGTTTACATACAACCAGCTATGTTAGAGCTTCCTTGTGGTAAGAAAATGTGGTTTTGACTTGACCCCACAAGAACAACAGGCCGATCCTCATCATACTAACTTCCTATCACAGAGTCGGCTCAGATTACACAAAAAGAAGCGTATCGTCTGCAACAGGTTTAAACCTAAAGACCTGTCATCTAATACTACAGTCATGAAATTAGTTTCAAGCAGCAATGTTGTGTTCTGATGATGGACCGACAACTAAAAACAACTAATGGCATGAAATCAATTTCCTGTGCTGCCACAAAAGATTACCCTTATTTTCATCAGTCATTGCCAGGTTTCTTCCTTGGAAAGCAAACAAGTCTGGACCAGAAAGTCTCCAGATTTGTTGCTAGTCACTTTTTTTGAGAAAGAAAACAAGTCTCTAGGGGGTCTGAAAAGTTGCTAAATATAACAACAAAGTCACAAATGTTTGCAACATTGGAAAATAGACACCATGGAACATATGTGCATCAACAAATCAAATAGTTTGAAAGCCCTAAATCCATACTTCAACATACAGTTTACCTAGCTTTGTTAGAACCTTCCATGTGGAAAAAAAGGGGCTGTGACCCCACATGAACAACAGGCCGATCCTCATCATACTAACTTCCTATCACAGAGTCGGCTCAGATTACACAAAAAGAAGCGTATCGTCTGCAACAGGTTTAAACCTAAAGACCTGTCATCTAATACTACAGTCATGAAATTAGTTTCAAGCAGCAATGTTGTGTTCTGATGATGGACCGACAACTAAAAACAACTAATGGCATGAAATCAATTTCCTGTGCTGCCACAAAAGATTACCCTTATTTTCATCAGTCATTGCCAGGTTTCTTCCTTGGAAAGCAAACAAGTCTGGACTAGAAAGTCTCCAGATTTGTTGCTAGTCACTTTTTTTGAGAAAGAAAACAAGTCCCTAGGGGGTCTGAAAAGTTGCTAAATATAACAACAAAGTCACAAATGTTTGCAACATTGGAAAATAGACACCATGGAACATATGTGCATCAACAAATCAAATAGTTTGAAAGCCCTAAATCCATACTTCAACATACAGTTTACCTAGCTTTGTTAGAACCTTCCATGTGGAAAAAAAGGGGCTGTGACCCCACATGAACAACAGGCCGATCCTCATCACACTAACTTACAATGTCTATCACAGAGTCAGCTCTGAAAGAAAGAGCAGCCAGTCATCTAATCCTACAGACATTAGTTTCAGGGAGAGATGTGTGTTCTTAAGACAACAACTGAGACCAACTAATGGCATAAAATCAATTTCCTGTGCTGCCTCCAAAGAAAAGATTTCCCTTAATTTCATCAGTCATTGCCAGGTTGTCACTTCACTACAGAAATGTACCAGACAAATAAAATCAAACAAAGCCAGACAGCAAAACAACCGGATATAATGCTGTTAATCATGTAGGAGGAGAACTGGATCAGTGTTAACAGTGTTTGTTAGAGTGTGTGACACAGAGCGGGAGAGAGTGAGGGAGAGAGAGAGAGAGAGATCACAGATATAAAAGTGGTCATCTTTCTGTTTGTTTCCTGGTCATTGATGTGTAAAGGTGCAATCTGCTCTGACTGAGAACTTGCTTCACCACCTACCACACACACACATGCACACACACACACAAGGGCTCCCATTCTTTTACACAGACTAAACAAACCGTTATCCCTAATCTTAACCATAACCAGTTTATACCTAAGCCTAACCTTAACTTAACCACAATTAAAATCATAGCACAAAACGTAACCAGTCTCTAAGAAATGAGGTTCTGCTTAACTAGGACCAGGTTTTGGTCTCCATGAGGACTACTGGTCCTACAAGGTCAGTGTTAATGCCAGAACATTTCCTACAGAGGTAACAAATAATACACACACACACACACACAGCAACACTAAGACATACGCAAAAGGAACTATAAATTCAAGTGCAAATATAAATGTGAGCGTGTGTGTTTGGTAAAGGAGGGTGGTTTTCATGATGTCAGCTGGACGTCGCTGACACACACACAGTGACTCATACCACAGTCACCATCTGCTGTGAAACACATACTTTGATCAATGGGAACGTGCTGTTTAACCACGTGCTTCTCTCCGAGTGCCATATTTAGTAGAGCTGTCGATTCTCTAACAGGAGCCGATTCTGTCATCATCATCGTACAGTAAATGTCTGATACAGCTGACAAACACTGAGACAATGCGAGATACAATTTCAAGGCCACATAATAGACATTTGATTAACTTGTTGGGGGTTTTTTTTAACGAGAGATTTATTTATAGGATATTTCATGTGGTCTTATTTTGAAGAGAGAGAAGTAAAATACATAAACAGCCATGCATTCAGATTTACCATTTTTTTGTATTTTACAGAAGCAGAAAATGTTTTCAGCAGGAAATTAAGATAAACATTTTTTTTTTTTTCAATGAAACCACATTGTTTGGAATGAAAATTCCACACTCCACCCTGCCAGCAACAAATTCTCTCCGATCGGATGTGCTTCACAATTTGAAAAGGGAGCGTGTTCAGTGTTCCCAAGGACACACTGGTATGTAGACTACAGTAGTGGAGCTGGAAATCATCTGAATTAGTCTTTAAGATCAATATTAACATTATATACTTCAGTAATTGTTAGTTTACTTAAGTCATTGCAGTACTATCCTCAGATATTACTTATATACTCCTATGTAAGACATTCTGCCACACAAACAAGCTGCTCATGCATCTAATGAGACCCAAGCCTTATTTAACTCTGCTTAAATTGTTGCTGCTTGTATCGAGTTTGTGTTGTCTTTGTTGTTGTCAGCCGTTACCGTCAACAAAGACAGAAATACGCAAGCACCTGCAGTTCCTGAACACATGGGTTTTAAGAGTCAGTGATGCAGCCCACCTACTGTCAAATCCCCACACACAAGTGGAACTCTTTTTTTTTCCATTTCAAAGCATAGTTTGTGTAAAAAAAAAAGAAAACAAAGAAGCTTTAAAAGATGGAAAATGATCCGTAAGTGTGAAGAAAATGGGTCAATGTCAACAACATAACAGACCCCTTTCATCTGCGTTGCACTACATATCTTCATTTTAAAGAGCTCCTCCGAGTCACAAGCTCTGCATTTGCAGTGAATCTGGCGGTTTGTGTAAATGCTTCAGAAGAAGTCACAAATTATTAAATTAGAATATAAAAACACAAGTAGTAATTATTTACAGGGAGTGATCTACTGGTTAGTTAATCATTTGGTTGATAAGAGAAGATTAGGATTTAGGATTTTTTGTTAATTTTGCAGCTTCTCCATTTCCACTTTCTCCAACGATATTATTTAAATACTATAGTTAATCATCAAATTGTAGTCAGCTTGTTGCAGTAGCTTGAAAGCTGAATTACCCTGATCAAGTTTAGAGTATGCAAGCAATTTCCACATGTATTTATTACTATTTTTTACTACTATTGTACATTTACCAACAGCTATTTGTATCATATGTTCCTCAAATGTGAGATGTTTATGGTACCTTTTATTGAGCACAATATTACAGTGATCGTTGGAGGCTAGCCCGGATTGAGAGGCACACATTCTTTGTATTTTTAACCTTCAAGTCAAACAACACACCACATTAGGAATGTAGATACAATCATGTGCGCCTTGCAGCCTCAGACACGGGTGGCCACTGGGATGTAATTTCCATTGAAGCGAGCACCAAAACCTTTCACAAAGCAATTCACAAATGATGTTTCCACCCTCTCTCTGCTACCAATCATTCCTTTACTTTTTGCAACGGAGTCACAACAACAACAAAAAAAATTTAGAAGAAGAAACTTGTCTTCTCTCACATACCGTCAAACCTACTGCTGCCTCAAACTGTTATGACAGATAAAATCAACACTGCAGCTAAAAACAGGTATTGTACTATCTGAACATACAGAAACAACATTGAAAAATATCAATGTGTATTTATGAATTTATGTAAATTAAAAATAAACTAAATGCATTGTGGAGTCCTCTATTTCCCAATAGAAGCAGAAGTTTGTAACCCACTACACCAGGTCAGGTTTTGGTGACTACACAGATGAATGTACAGACCAATCTGGACCCAGAAATCTCTACAGCACACTGGGCAGATGGAAACAAAAATGTCCCCCTCTCAGGCTATTCCTTGGCAACTGTGGCAATGGTGGCACAATGAACCACCTGAACCACCACTTTAATATGGCTCCTGAAAGTATGTCAATAGTAAGGTTATATGCTTTTAAACCATAAATATTTTGTTTAAATCAAATTGCTATGGACTATATTACAACCATTAAGACCCATGCACACAAAGGAAGACAGAGGCAAAACATCCAAATTCTGTGAAGTCTGAACTTAACGCACACACTGCAATTCTAAGAGTCCACAACAGTGAATCTCAGCCTGCGCCAAACACATAGGTTTGCACAGCTATTCTTCTTAGGATACTACATTGACTTTCATTCATTTAGACAGCCTAACCCAAGCCTTATCTCTAACCTAACCCATAGAGAATTGATGCCTAACTGTAACCTTCAAACCTCAAATCTTATTCCTAAACTAGTCAACTATACCAGTTCCTCAGCAAAGTGGTTCTGCTTCATTCTAGCAAAACTGCTATTCAAATATTCATTGTTTGATGACTATTTTTATATTCTAAATTCTGGCACTAGAGCTAGTGAAATGAATGCAGGGTTGACTGTGTGTTGAGTAGCTAAGAAGATGCATTCAAAAACCCTTGTAAATGTTATGACTTCTGAGGGATCTACAGCGTGTTGAACCTAGAGGAGCAGCTTCAAGATGCATTCAAAAAAACTTGTAAAATTAATCTCTTCTGTATGGAGCCCCCCTCGGGTCAGGCTGGGAAATGTTCTAGTTTGAACTTTTGCATTCCTCTCGATACTTTTGCATTCCCTCGTAATAACCTTTGTGTTTCCCCTCCCTGTGTCTCAGGCAGCCCTGCCCAGCCGTGCATGGCACTTGCTCCCTGCTCTGCATGCCTGAGTCAACCTTTTCTCCCTCACTCACAGTCTACAGCTACAGATAAATGGCTACAACATATGGAGCCCAAGCTTTGTATTACGAGGGAACTTTGCTCTATATATTTGTAGCTCTATTTATTGGCGCCATGGAGTTCTGCCGGGAGTATGAGTCCTGGCCTGGGGCAGGGGGGCACAGAGCTTCAGGGATCATGAGGCAACATAAAAGTTATTGTGAGGGAATGCAAAAAGTGCTGTAAGGGAATGCAAAAGTTCGGTCTAAAATATTTCCCCCCATGACCCTTCACGGGCTCCATATTTCTGCGAACACACATGCAATCCACTAACTAAAGCCATGTTTCCATCGAATGGAACGGTTTGGTTCAGTACAGTACCTTTCCATTAGGAATTGTACCAAAACAACCAGCCCATACCGTTACATTTTTGGTACCCTTCCTTTGGGGTATCAGAGTAAAATGGCACAGTAAGATCAGGGTGAAGCTAGGTCGTCTCCATCCACAACAGTCAGCTGATTGGTTGACAGAAAAATGTACTTCCTAAGTTTCTTAAATGTCCGCACTCATCAAAAATATTGATGTCTTGTTGAGACAAACAGCCACAAACTGACCAGGTAAAAAACAAAAAGCTACTGGATATCCTCCATAGTTGTCTGTTGCATCGGTACAATGTCAAGCTCGATAACTCGCTAATGTGGGTACAGCCCAAAAGCTGCCAACCAAGTGAAAACATAAGCCTCACCCAGGGCTTTACCATTCTAAACCATACCGACTGTACCAAACCGAACCGTACTATCATAGAAACAGAGCAAACACGCTTGCTGCTGCTGCCACCTTGTGATAACCACAGCAACACAAATTATGTTGTCACTGGGGTAGAAAGATTAGCTTTTTATCAATGCAATCATTAATGATTGAGTCACAGAAACAGATTTTTTTTTTTATAATCAAGCAAATAATCAAATACTAGTCCCTATTCCTAATTAGAATTACCAAGTTTTGGTCTCCATGAAGACTACTGGTCCTGACAAGGTGAGTGTTTACACCAGAAGAGGTAATAAATACAAGAACACACACACACAAACCAGCATTTGTGTTTCTATGGGAGTTCAGAGGGTGTGACCAGGAACGTGTTTGGCAAGTGTTTTCCGCTTCGTCATTTGCAGGTGAACTGTGGTAATATTACACGTCTGGAAGGAAGAAGAGAGTGACTGTGGCACTGAGACAGGCAGGAGTCTGCTGCTGTATTCTGCCAAAACAACCAATGGCATGTGTGACACTCTGGTTTCACAGGAGTGTGTGCGTGTGTGTGTGTGTGTGTGCGTTCGAGTGTGCAGAGTGTGTCAGATATGAATAAGCCACTCGAGCCGTTCCCTCTTCCTGTCAACACTCCGAGGGGAGGAATGAAGAGAGGAACGAGCTGACACACACTGAACAGATGCCCATTCAACATCACACATTACAGCTAAAACAACATGTAATCAGATTACCTCCTGAGCAGCCATATTACGGTCATCGGTTACGACAAATGTCAGGCTTTGTATTACCAAGACACGGCAATCAATTTCTTCTTATGTAATATCAAAAAAATTGATATTTCAACAATAATTCCATTGTGTGAGTGTGATATTCTAATGTGAAATCACTTTGGTTTTAAGATAAGTGTAGATTATACAGTATGAGTATGTGTAGTATGAGCTTGAAAGATTGCACATGAAATATTGCACTTGTGAAATTATAATGGTTATATTGCACATAGGTTGACTTGTTACCTGTTATATGTCATCTGCTCCACTGAGAGCAGGAGACCTGTGCTGTATAATGTTAAAGGTTAATAACTTAGGAGACAAGACAAGCTTTTCACAGCCTGTGGTATGATATATATGAAATATATATAAATATGAATTTCATTCAAAAGGTTCAACCTGAAAAAAAGGGGCACAACTCCACAATTTTGGGGCTTAAGTATATTAAAGCAGAACTTAGGAGGTGAGAGGGAAACCACAAACTGAATAAAAAAAGAGGCCAGTGATCACGTGTCTGCATAAAGAAAGGAATGACTCTCAAAGAAATCTACAAAGACGTGGTGAAGACTAGGGGTGGCACGATACCACTTATTCATGTCCGATACCGATATCACTAACCCGAGTATCTACCGATACTGATATCAATCTGATACAGTTATTTTTTACCTTTAAATTATGTTGCTGTCAACAAAACATTTAAAGCTATTTCAAAGACATAATTCTCCAACTGTGCAACAAATATTCTATTCTATGATTTTTGGATTACATAAGATTTTACGGATCTGGTGATTTTGAGTATCGTATTGGCTCATCCCTAGTGAAGACTCGCCTTCAAACAGGTCCTGAAGCCTGTAAAGTTTTGTCACTGCAACAGGAGAAGATGGGTCTTCCTCCCTGAAGTATCTCTGTCACTCACAGCAGAAGTTATGGTCTGTTTTTACTCATAAATGCAGAGAAATTATCAGAAAACTACCTCTAATGTCTTTGAGTCACTGCTCTGCTCATTCTGAGCACTCCCCATCGAGGAGAGTAGGGGGTAGCAATACTAGCAGAGCTGATCCAGCTCCATGCAGTATGATGACCGTGACAAACTCATTTACTGTATATCCTTTACATCCTTAAAATGAACTTATTCCAGTTCCGTCTGGCCCTCTCGGCTCAGCTGGAGGACTCAGACCCTCCAGGGCGTCTGCACTGAGATCGCAGAGTCTGCTTTTAGTCATGCTAGAGCACGTCCAGCCATGTGAGGCTGTGACCTCACTCAGGGCCTGAACCACCTCCACTCACTCCTCTCAGCGTGGAGGAGCAGCTGAACTACACAGGGATCCACTCGAGTCCCTGAATTCCTCACTGTGTTGCAGCTTGAGGTCAGACAGGCCTCAAGCTGCAACACCGTTTGCCTGCTCATCTTCTGGTCACTTCAGTGGCTCAGCGCTCTGGTTCCCATCACTATGGTCACAGAGGTGAGAATGTCCTCAGCAGAAGACATGACTTAAAGATATAATATGCACCATTTCTATGCAGTTTACATTAACCAAAATGTTTTCAACTCTTTTTAAATCAATAGAAATCCATATTTCATATTCTGGTATTGTCCGTGGCGAGGAGGCGTATACTGTGTATGCTCGACATTTTCATTAATATTCTGATATGCCAGGAGAGATAAGACATTTGAGTCAGCATGAAACACAAGACGTCCTTTTCAGAGTGAAGTGGCTCCACTGACAATTCCAGCTGACACAACACAAGCATGTGCACATGCACAGAGGAAGTGTGCAGCCAATGGTGAGTGGGATGTGTGTATCTTTGTGAGGAGCAAAAAACTAATAAACCGCTGGGAGTGAGGACATTTTGGGAAAGTGGGGACATTTTGTCTGGTCCTCAAATCTTTAAAGGGCGTTTTGGGAGTTTCTTCCTGTTAGAAGGTTTAGGTTAAAGGGTTAGGGTAAGGGGCAAGGGAATGTCTATGAATGCCCTCAGTAACAATGCTGTGTGAGGTTGTGTGTGTGTGGTATGGGGGCTCCTAAACAAGTTCTTTTTGTTTCCTGATAGGCTGCGCTTAAGCATAAACACCGTGGGAAGAGGGGGGATGGGGGTAACCTCAAGGATGTGCTATTGACACAAACACACACAATCATAAAAGATTCAAGCTAATATTCATGAGTAAGGTTGAAATATGAGTTAGATTCAATTAAAAATGTTGCTCTCCTGGTGTGTGTAAATGTGTGTGCTTGTCAGCAGACGCTGCATGAAGGAATGTGTCCCCTTAGGGGTATAAGTGTAGAAGGTTCCACCAGTGAGAACAGCCACATACCCCTACAAGTATGTGGGGCACACACACACACAAAAGACAGTGTTTGAAGCATGAATTTATGAATCTATGACCGTGTTTGCAGTTATTACTCTCAAGAGAAAGCTTTCATCGAACTGGGTTTCTCCCTTTCACACACACACAAACACACACTAGTATGCAAATAAGTTGTGCACTTCATCACTCCTGTAAACGTACATAGCCATGCCGGAGATTGTCAAAATGTTCTTGACCACCTCAAGTCTTTGACAGGAAATGACAGGATGACACACACACAAACACACTTTTGTCCACTGAGATTAGTTTGACTAGCATCTTTACATTAAATAATAGAAAACTGCGATGTCCCTCTGACGTTTCTCATGTTTCGTCAGAGAAGAACTTAATTTTCTTCTGAAACCACAAAGGTAACTGGTTAGCTCATGAGCTGCATCTGCCACCAGTACTAAATAAATAACTTTATATATTATAACGCACACTGTTTTATTTGTATATTGGCAGCTAAAGACCTGCCGGAGAACCCATCCATGCTATAAAACAAAAATCAGCTTACTTGCACTTGAATGTTACTGTTTGTACTTCTGAATAGCAGCTGTAATCTATACTGAACTGCCATTTAATTTCAATAACCAGTGGGAAACTTTTATTGTGAAGGAGCTGTGGGAAAAACAAGGCATTTGTCACCAAAATGTGATTTTCTGTTGTTTTAGCTGTCAGCTAAAAAATTACACAAAGTAAATATCCCATTTATTTAAAGAATTGTTGGAAGTAGATATAAAGCTGAAGGCCACAGAGGAAACAAATAGGAAGTGACAGTGAAGTCACCATGTTAGTCCAACTGAAACTGTACAACACCAAATTTCTCAACAAAGCTAGACAATGGATGTCGAGCTATTACTACACGTGTAAGTTCAGTCGAGCAGTCTTGGAGCTCTATGGATATGCCACAGTTATATGATACATATTAGACGAAAGAATAATAGACAAAGCCTTAGACAGACAATAAACTGGGTATTTGGATGATTACTTGATATGCCTACTTTAAGGGCAAAAACAAGTACAGCATAGACCGAAAAACTATATTGATGTCAGATGTAAAATCTCAGATTAATATTTGTGTTTCAACAATGCATTAAAACAGAACTTTGCACGTCTGGTAGCATTTTCACCTTTTTTCTCTATGGAGCTCCCCCTTACAGTTTTTATTGCACATGTGTCATACTGCTAGTGAATAGAGTTAGACAGTGATAATTGTTATTCGAATGATGATACTTATGTTTGAGTTGCAGCATTGACAGGACCTGTTAGACAGGAGCTTTATGTAAAACTGTTGCTGAACTGCAGGGATTAACGCAAATAGCAGACCTCCTGTTCTCTAATACAGCATAGTATACTCAACACTAGCATTTTAAAATAAAATGAAATTAAATACAATTTTGATCAGATTTTATATGATCACTTTGTTCTTGTAATTAAACTGTTTTCAATATTTTCAATAAAACTGATGCGAGGCGTGACATCCAAAGAATCCACCTGTTACTTACACAAGTGTTGCAGGCCAAGCCAGGTCCTTTAAGAGCGGGTGTGGCCTTGTGGGTACTGTGTTTGTGTGTGTGTTGTAATATTTGAAATAGGGAAATGGCCCTTTAAGGCATTTGATACCTGATTACAACAGTAGATCTCAAATGTAAGGTTGGAGTATAGTTTATGCTTAATAAACAGACGAGCATTGTGGAACCCCAGTACGCGTGTGGCTGAGTCTTTGATTTAAGCAGCGAGACGATGGGAAGAAGATGGAGGAGAGACAGACAGACAGACAGCCCACCCACCATGCCTGCAATTGATTGCTGTGTCAACTGTGCTTGACACCGCTGCTCTTTAGAGCATCACACACACATACATACAGCATACACACACACACAGGAGTAGCATATCCAGTGGTAGCAGAGAGCAGGACAGGCATGACTAATCTATCATCCCGACAACAGGAGTCGACAGGCTGACTCGAGTATTAAAAAACTTCCCCTCAAGACTCCAAATTCATCCGATTCACCGTAGCACTCTTACACATTCACACAGCTCAACACAGTCACATAGAGAAACAATACTCACTTTACTTTTTTGTCATTTATATCATTATTCATTTGCTTATATGACTTAATGTGGAATTTCAGCCATTCCCAAACTTGAAAACATTTTTCAACTCAAAATTGTTGGTTTTACTCACTGATCTGAGACACTTTAACTGTCACAGCGCTGGACTTCTTCTCAGCAGCCATGTGCCACCTCCCACCTCCTCCCGCGCTCTTTCCTCCTTTGTCAATGAAGGCTCGGACTCGGCAGGTGTATTCTCCTCCGTCCTCCTCACCGACTCCCCTCACAGACAGCCTGTACTCCCCGGCTCCTGTTCTCTCCAGGCTCGCCTCACCTCGCTTTCCTTGCACGGTGCTTGAGGACGTGTTTGAGATCACAACCCCGCTGCGCTCCATGGTGATGATGTCACGGTCGCCGGCCAGCCAGGTCACTTCCAGGGCGAGGGCCTGCAGGTTGCTGGCACCGACGGAGCAGAGGAGGGTCAGTGTGTCGCCGGGGGAGAGGAGCGGAGACGGAGACGAGGACGTAGTTTTCACACTGAGGGACTGACCTTGAGAGGACAGAGACAGTGTCAGACCCTTCATCATTCTGTGTTCAGGCAATAAATATAGAGTCTGAGTCTCTTTAAAACCCTGAAATAATTGGTTGTTTTTGTTTACTCATAAAAATGCAGACATGGCTTCAACATATGTTAATAGACAGATCAATCAGAAAATCCAACACATCTAAAGATAAGGTAATTGAGGAAATAATTGACAAATTAAGTCATAACTAAAACATGTGCATTTAAGATCGCGGTTGCTGCGTTCCATTTAAAATGGAAGTTGGAACCGGGAATGACTATACTTCTGAACACTTCTAAATTTTAGTAAATAAATCATTCAGCAAGTAACATTCAGAGGAGCGGATTTGTTCAGCAGTGATGCTAAAGATGTTTCACACGCACTCAAAGTAAAGAAGCCCTACAAATGAAAAGTGGCCATTAGTCTTTTCTGTATATCTTCAAACAGAGTTGAATCAGGGCTTTGGATCTGGTCTCCACTAACAACGCAGACTGCAGTATGTGGGGAAGAGTCTCTGTATGGTGTCTGAGAAAGGACAAAAGAGACAAAGCCCACTCTGTTTGACATTTCTCATCCTCTTTACTCAAGCCGGTGAGTCAATAAGAACAGACTGGGACACAATGGACCTGAGAGTGACACCTCTGTGTGTGTGTGTCTCATCTCTGGTTTCATTATAAACCACTAGGTGTTTTCAAACACTTAAGAGGATATGGTTACCCAGAAGATGTAAGATATGGTGACCACAGCAACCAGAATAAATGAAAGAGAGATGGTGGGTGTGTGTGTGTGTGTGTAGATATATATACACACATAGATATAGATATACAGCTTCACAAATTTAAAAGGCTTTTGGAGGGGTTTTAGGGTTAGTGGTTAAGCATTCAGTTGGTATGACTAAGGATTGCATTGTGTTAATAGTAGTAAGTAAGTAACTGAGTAGGTATGCTGTGTGAGAATGAGTGTGTTCACGTCTTTTAGGCCGTAATTTTGATTCAAACCCATCTTTTTAAAGGGCATATGGGCTGGTACTCACAAATATAACGGGCTTTTCGAGGTTGAAGCACTGGTTTTATGGTTCTAGAGTTAGAATTAGGTTTAGGTTAGACGTTAGGCTTAGGCATTTATCTGTGACGGTTAAGGTCAGGGTAAGGGATAGAGGTGGAAATATTTAGATAACCTTTGATTACAATTCTGACAGCAACCATTATGATACTAAAGTGATTCTAAATTCAGATTTTAAAGTGACTATGTAATTACATCTTAATTATTATTTGTTTTTTTTTTGTTTTTTTATTGTATTTTCTTCCATTAGCATTTATTAATACAAAATGGAACAACATACGGAGAACCAAGGGAAGAAAGAAAAATCGAAATATTTTTTGAGATTCGTCATTACTTGCTAACTTTTTTGCTGATCGGCAGCAACAGGAGTCGTTTGTTTATACTCCACCTCCGGGTGGTAATGTGACATCTTGTTGCCCATTTGGGTTGTGTTACCAAGAAATTTTAGTTTGGTTTTAAAGAGTGTACATACTTTTGTTTTGTTGGCTTTTATTCAACTTGCTTCTTCGGTTTATAGTCCAGATTGTGATGGTCTAATTTTACACTTTTGTGATTTCTCGATTATGGTGGTTTCATAATCAATACAGATTAATTTAAGAAAGAATCACAATTCATTGGAAAAAAGATGACTTCTCTGACCTCTAGTAATGGGCTAGGGAACATGGTATGTCTATTGCTGTGTTTCCATCATGGTACAGTTCAGTTTGGCACAATATGGTACAGTATGGTACAGTTTACAATGGTAAAGCCCTTTGTAAGCCTTGCGTTCCAACTGCGAACAGCACCTTCATGTGGTAGGCAAGGTGTGGGCCATGTCCAATGGCCATGTCAGCGAGATATGTAGCATGACATTCAACACGACAGACAACAATGAAGGATAACTTTTTTTCTGCTTGGTTTGTGGCTGTTTTTCTAAACAAGACGTGAAGCTTTGTATGAGAAAAGACTGCAGGCGGAAGAGATATTTGTTGCACAATAAACTGACTGTTGTGGGTGGAGCTGATTTACCCAACATTACCATACTATCTTACTCTGGTACCTCAAGGGAACGGGGCCAAAAAATGGAATGTTAGATGCTGATTATTTTTGGTACTTTTTTTTTGTGTACCGTACTGTGCGAAATGGAATTGTTCCACATACACTACTTATCAGTGTCCTCACTAAGATTGTTGCACAAGAATGTGTGTGTCTTCTCTAAAGACAAGATGAGACAGAAATACAGGCAGTGAGGGTCAAGAGCCTCCAAAGGGGGGCCAAGTGTAGAAAAAGACAGAGTTTCACAGGGAACATAAATAAAAGACAGGGAGACAAAAAGAGAGAGAGACCTCTCCCACATCCCTCTCTTCATTTTCCCATCCTTCATTTCCTTCCTGAAACCCAACACAGTAGCTCAGAAAACTGCAAACACATGCAGAGCAGTAGCCTCATTTATCAAGAAGCGGGAGAAAAGATTTGAAGATTATCTCTGGCTCCCTACAGGAAAATTATCTACACATTCAAATCTCTATTATAACTGCACACATACGGTGTAATTACTGCTGAGTATGAAGGGAAACTCCTAATGCAGGGCCATATTTAACAATGTCACACAGATTCGGGTCCGATAGTGTTTTAGCTACTGAACTTTCCAAAATAAAGGTTTTCTAATCATGTAAGAGAGCATTACATAAGTGTAATGAGTGTCATTATGAAGTAGGCCTAGGTAACATATTGATAATGAATAATTGTTTCTAACACACGTAAATGTCCTTCATTTAAAATTTAAACAACTGTTACCACCATGTGGCAGCAGCAGAAAGCATTTAGTTAGCGGACATCATGTATTTTTGCAGAAGTGATGACATTTACGATATTTCTTGAATGCATCTCGAAGAAGCTCCTCCTAGTCAACACACTGTAGATCCCGCAGAAGTGATGGAAATTGCCAAGGTCTTTGAATGCATTTTGTTAGCTGCTCAACGCAGCGTGAACCCTTCCTTAGTTTATAATATTCAGATAATAATGTTTTTCTTACCTGTTGGAATGACTTTAACAGTTCCCATCTCCTTTGTACTCTCCACAATCTTTATCCACTTTCCGCCATTCTCGTTTTCATGCGTCCACTCTGTTCCGTTGCACTCATAAGTCCCATCGTTGGACGTCATCACCCTGGATATCACCAGCTCAAACACTCCATTCTTCCCAGGAACAAGTCGGATGCCTCCATCGGCGTAGCGCCGCGCAAACTTTGCCCCTGTGGTGACACCACCCTGTGGACCAAACGTCAGGATTTCCTCTGATGTTGTGGCGGTCTTCAGCAGCCAGGTAACCGACAGGTAGGTGGGGTGGGTGAGCACCCGTGTGACATTACAAGAGAGTGTGATGTCACTTCCTTCTGGCACTTCTTGGGGCAGGGTCTGCGGGGAGACGCTGAGGGTGTTGGGAATGACTGGAAAGAGATGGAAATAAAAATTTCAAATAAATAAAAACACTCTTAAAAGACGGAAACTGTTCAATATGAACATCAAAGAAAAACATTTTGATAAAGTAAATTAAGCTTAGTCTTCCTTTATTACACTTCTGATGGATGATTTTTGTTTTACCATTAACTCCTATATAGGATACATATAGCTATATGGGAATTTTATTCCCATTAACCCTATTTCATTTTAACTGGTGCAGATGTTTGTTAAGGTTAAGGTTAGTGATAAGGCAGTGTCCTAAGAAGAATAGCTGCCCAAACGTGTGTACGTGTGTTGCGCCCATGGGAGTGTTCATAAAAGTTAATGACTTGTCCGTTCACACACACAGCACCGTAAACTCTTCCCCACTCACGCCGACACATTTACCTGCTTTCTGATAATGGAGAAGTCCCTGCTTTCAAAGCTCTATTTGGCTGCCAAGGATTTGAGCAGGTCATGACGGAGTGGCCTTTACCTCAGCTTTACTATTCTTGTTGTTTTAACACTGTCCTTCTTAGAGGAGGGAGCTAAAAAGAAAAATCACTGCTGGAATTCCTGAGCATAACTTTGCTTTATAGCACAATAGCATTGAAAAGAAGTTTTCTTTTTCACAACAGGGAAATCAAAGGAAAAGACATTAGATACATTGATGAATGGTGCATCTGTGGTGAAGACACAGGGGGTTAATAACGAAACTAAGTGGCAGACTCTGCATTGTGGGATGGCTGCTGCTGCTGAAAACAAATTACAGTTTTATCATTATCAGACTTTTTTGATCCGTTCAATATGAAAACACTAAATACCACCAAAAAAGAGCAAATTATGACTCGAGTGCAAATGTACTGCCTTCAGGTTTTAGATTAACCATCCAGGTTTTAGTCCAAAATATATAAATAGTCTGTAATCTTTTTTGGAAGGTAATTCTAGTCGTGTTACAAATGATGTGGCAGATGGCTGGGGATGAGGAGTCAGAAGCTGTGCATTATGGGAATTACACTGATTATATTACATCAAATGGGACGAAGAAAAATGCTCATCTCAGCTTTAGGAAGTAAATGGATAACTAAGGCAAATTAAAACTAAGCACTATGGAGCAAATGGGTACTGCTTCACATCCTGTATGTCCTTCCAGGTGCAAATATTCACGATGACCAATCAGCGTTGAGATTCTTCGGATATGTCACGTACCAGACTCCGCTCATTTTTGTGTGTGGACACTCGGAGCTCTACGACGCTATATGCACTCTATCTGACTGGACACAACTTGGCGAGCATCAGATGTATACAACAGCTGCTACATGTTGGTTCTCTTGTCTGCCTCTATTTTACCAGGTAATTGGTTCCCCTTTTTCTGTGATTCTCTCTTTTCCTTTTTTTGGACCATCCCCAACATTCCCAGAAAGTTTCATTAAAATCTACCTTTTCTCAGACAGACCAAAAACATTACCTAGCAGCTAAATGGAGGTAATAATAGGATGTTACAGCAGGACTGGAATGTGTGAGACACCTGGTCAGATTTCAGTCCACAACACATATATTCTCCTTAACAACCTGGTCGACCTCAACCAGCCACACTCCACAACCTCTCTGTAAGAAGATTTAAGTAACATCAATAACAGAAAGTATTCATAAGAAGTCAAAATTGTGATTAAAATAGAAATGTCAACTTATTGTCAACTTTATTTTTAGCAGTGTTTTCCACATTTCACCATAATGCTGCAATAATGAATCACTGCATGCTTCTTCCAATATTATATTATATTTTTTAGTGCCGTCAGCGTTAACTTTGGCAATTCATTTAAATAATTTAACCCGTTCAAAAAATTAACGCCGTTAACGTTGTTTGTTTACCTCTGGTGGCGACGTGTGCAGGCAAACTGAGCCATCCTGGTTAAAGGACAGTCTACAGCGCAATGATGGGGAAAAGAACGGACTTTTATTTTAAAAAGTTACCCGACGGCTTGTTGGACGAAACTCAAGTGCATGTGTGTGTGTGTGTGTGTGTGTGTGTGCATGTGCTGTTTTTCTCTCTTCTTTCTTTCTCTCATGTGCGTTTGTGCACTCTCTTTCAGTGTCCAACAGTGTTTTCTGTGTGTTGTCTTTCTCAAAATGAAAATCTTTGTCAGTGTAAATTCAGTGTAAAAAAATTAACAAAATGGCTAATAATTGGTCAACTCTTAGTTTAATCCACTGTGTAAACACACTTTGTGTCAGCACGTAATTGATGTTTCACCTCAGATTCATTAACACTTTCTGTGTTTTAAAACCACAGTTTAAAAACTTCATCACCGGATCAGACAGATAAAAAATGTAAAATCCTATACAATCATATAATCTTATTTATGATTGTATAGGAGTCATGTTGTGGCCTGTTTATTTCTTTTGGGAGAAGAATATTTGCTATGCAGATGGATAAGTCTGTCTATCAATTAGCGTGAGATGGCTAGCACAAATGTGCCTTTAACAGCTTTAAAGTTTAAAAGGTCTAAAATGACCAATTTCTGACTGATATCTGTAGATACTTAAGTTTGTGATCGCACACAAAAAGTAGTATTGTGCCATCCCTAATTTGTAGACCTAATATTTAAAGTCTGGCTTTAAATAAGACAGTACTGGACACCATTAAGTCTTGCTGTGGAGGTCAGAGCCTTCAGTGCCACTGCAGTGATGTGAGAGTCTATGGCAGATAACAAAGGCAGGACAAATAATCTGCATTTTGTTCTATCAATTAAAATTTGCCTGGGAGGTGTTTTCAAATGTTCAGTACCCTCGAATTCACTTGTTTCTTACATAACCACGCAGCCTCAGTGAAAACTCACTGTGTGTGTGTGTGGTGTGCACAAGTCTCAACTGGTACAGACCCTGCAGCACCAATTCTATCTCATCAACTCTGTTACGGACTGACTGTCTCATACACACACACACACACACACACACATAAACACTCAATACAAAATACACTACCCATATACTGTACACACATACAGTGCACACACAACACCATCTCTTTCACACATACAGAGAGCTGCCTGGTTAATTCAGGTCTAAATTTAACAAGGTGTCTGGGGAGCCTTGCTTGGAAGCAGAGAGCAGTCCAGCATGATGGTGCATTATGGAGCTCACTAACCTGCTGCCTGACACTCCATCTTTGTGACATACACTGGATAGGCATTTCAAGCAAAAAAATATATATTCAAATGTTCTGGATTGCCCAGTTAATATTCAAATACTACCCTTATCTCTCTCAGTGGCAGTTTATCATTAACAAACATTTTTCCGATACCTTTCAACATGGAAACGGAACTTTGTCTTCGTCGTCTTGGAAAAGCTTGCCATAAACATGCATCGTTTCAGGAAATGTCTTCATCCACATGAAACCCATTACTCTAAAAGCTGATTTACGTATGCCAGGGCTGTGTGTAGCGCTATAACACGGCTACACCAAAAAAAAAAGAAATAGATTTAGGGAGACTAATGAAAGAAACCAAATATTATCATAAAGTAAACACACCAAACCATCGGCAAACACAAGAAGAGGATAACGATTACGACAGAGGTGGGGCTGTGACATCATCGTTTTCCCATAGTAGCTTATTGGTTGTCTCAAAATGTGAGGGTAGTGTTTTGAGATTTTCTCACTCTGGGGCCTGTGACAATAAAAACTTTAGTGGATTCACCTATTCTCGTTTCTGTGTGGACATCCCTTAAATATACAAAAGTATAATATGGTACCTGACTGAAGTTTCAAATTAGCTATTCTACACATGAATTCTTTCAGATCCCACTACACGCTTTCTTCAAACTACTACTGCACTTGTATGAGGGTAGGAAAAACCTGAACTTACACAACATTCATTTTGTCAGACGGTGATTTTCCACGACAAGAAAACAAACAAACAGAAACTCCAGCACATGTGAGCTACTGAAAGTAATGTTGGGTCCACAGTATGTTGAGATAAGTGGAGCCAGCTCCAAGATGCATTCAAAGACCCTCGTAAATCATATTACTGCTGCAAGGTCCACAGTGTGTTGAGCTTATGAGCATTCATGAGACCTTTTAAATGTCATTACTTCTGCAACACACATGCAATCCACAAACTAAATGTGATAAAAGGTGCCCCACACATTAGGTCAGCGGTGAGTTTTAATGACAGTTAGGATAAAGCGGTGCCTCAAAGAGAAAAAGGCAAAAAAACAAACATATCTCAGGCTAAGCCATTGTTAGCAATACCAGCCAATAACAACACTAACGACAAATAGGGTAGCTTAAAATGGAAGCAACAGCTGAATCAAGAGACAGTGGTCACCATGTTGGACAAAAGCTGCCAGATGTTGCTTCTCTGTCATTATCACGTTAAGCCCACCTGTAGTGCACCAGGCAAAAAAATCGTAGTAGGAAGTGATTTGCTTCCCGTTTCCACACTGTCTGGACCTTGATCTTCAGACATTACTTGAGAGTTTATATCTACAAACTGCTCATGTGTGAATTGATAAAAAAGAAGTCTGTGAGTATAAAAGCAAGGTTATACAACATAATACATCCTTAAAAAACATGGGTTTCACCTGCTCTCAAGGGTGGCAGTATTTTTAAAATAATAAGCAAGACAACACATCTGTAGTATTTAGAGATGTGCCTTGAGATGTGTCGCCTCGAAATAACTGAAGCATGATTCACGGTTTAACTGTTGTGTATACAGCATGTTGTTAAGGGAAGGGAAA
This sequence comes from Solea senegalensis, assembly GCF_019176455.1. NCBI lineage: Eukaryota > Metazoa > Chordata > Actinopteri > Pleuronectiformes > Soleidae > Solea > Solea senegalensis. The sequence goes on along the minus strand of NC_058022.1, from coordinate 25,247,202 downwards.
GATAATGGTTGTGTTAATTATTAAAGAGGTCAACACCGCCCTGCAGCACTTTGAATGAACAAAGTGTCAACTGAAAGAAAGATTTTAGAAACAATAAAAAATCTTCTTTTTGCTAAGGAGATTGATGAACAGCGGTGGAAACTTCTCTCTCAACTTGTCTGGACAGACACATTCTAGTAAAACAGGTTGTGCTTTAATTCAATCATGTTTTATGTGCAGATAATTTAGTTAAAACTCCCTCCGTGCTGCTCCCTTTATAATGCCGAAAACAGTAGTGGGAAAATAATGAAATTTCTTGTATGGAATGAGATGCTTGACTTAAACAACATACATTTGTTGGTTGATTATCAAGTATGTTCAGTGGAACACTTTGGTCGCATACTGTCATGACTTAAAAAGCAAGGTGATGTTATGTTATTTAAAGCTGCAGTTGAAGCTTTATTTAATAAACCAACATTGAAGATGAAAAGGTTTCCTGGTGGATCTGAATCCAAAGGTAAAGTATATACCATTTTGGTTGGTTTAGTGGCATATATTACCCAGAACTAAGTCTATAATCACTTTAAAATAAAATGTGTATGAGTTTTGATATAAATATTAGACAAGGGCCTCGCTTGACGGAGGCCACAATGTTTGCTTTGCCATGTTTACTCGGCAACCCGCATTTTGAAGTTAGGGTTATTAAAGAAAGATTTGTCACTAGTAGCTAAAAAAAAGGTGGTCTGTAAAGTCGCTAAATGTAGCGACAAAGTCACCAAATTGTCAACACTGTTGTTTGGTCTGTTTGCTTCATCATAACTTTTATTATCTGTCTTTATTTCTCTTTATTTCCCCTGGCTTGGTTCATTCTCCCTCAGTTTCTTTTATTATATCTAAAATGTGTACAGCGTCTGCGTTGTTGGTGTCGTGTTACAACGTCACTTACACGCCTGGCAGCATTTTGACTAGTTTTGTGTGGAAGGAGATATTTCCTGAAACAATGCCCTGTTCACTGGAAACTTTTTGTTTTTTTAAAACGGCAAACGAAACAGAAGCAGAAACAGAAACAGATGTAATTAATACAGTTCTCCACAAAGTTTGGTTTTTCCAACATAAATCAGCTGTGTTTATGATGCTGATACACACAGCTCTCTACACAGAAACATTTCACTGAACATTTCGCTGCGTTCGTTATCTGCCATATGATGCTATTTTTATCCTGAATTCTAGCCTAAGCATTTGACGTTCACATTTTCACATTTTCACATTTGACACAAGCCAAGTTCTCCCACCTGACATCTGCTCCCCACCATGAGTGCGTGAGTGAGTGTGTGTGTGTGTGTGTGTGTATAGGACACATAAAAGCTCTGTAGAGTATTGGTTCATTTAACAGCCATTATGATTTACTAACATAGCCAGCTGGCTTCATATACACAAACTCATACTCTTAAACCACATAAAAGACCAAAAAGCCTATAAGTTTCATTCCAAACAATGGTAAATAGTCTGTATTTATATATATTTAGTCTTGATGACCACTCAAAACTGCTTTACACTGCCATTCACTCACACATTTATACAGCACATCTATGTGCAGCGCATTTTCTATCAAACATCTTTTATATCCATTCACACGCAGCCGGCACAGCCGCCAGGAGCAACGTGGGGTTAAGTGTCTTGCCCAAGGACACATTGGCATGTAGACTAGCGGAGCCGGGGATACAATCGAACCCACAACCTTCTAGTTGAAAAACGACTTGCTCTACCGCTGCGCTACAGTTGCTCCTGCTAATGCTAAAGACTAATGCTGTTTTTCATTTTTAAGGGTCGTGAGACACACAGGTGCTAATGGGATGGTTTCCATGAATCAATATTTACTTTTATAATTTTTGTTTGTTTGTTTTTTACCTGTTCTGTCCAAGCTTAGACCAACTGTACCTGTTTGAATTGATTTTATTATGTGGGGATTGCATCAACGTCTGGTCAGCTCTTAGTAGCAGGCGGGCAGTAGGTTCAAATGTATTATTTTATAACTGATTTTATATATTATTGGAGTTTGCAATTTTGTATTTGCATTTACCTCCATAATGCAAACAAACAAAACAAAAGCAGCCACTTTTAGTCTTTTAATTAATATGTTCTACCTTGTGGTCCAAGAGTGCCAGACATGTTTTGACGACAATGTGTTAATCAAATTGTAAATTATGTTTTTGAGTGTAAAATTGTTCTAAAAAAAACATTGAAAGATATTTGCACACAGAAACACACACACTCTCTTACCAATGAGCTGGACCTGAGCCTCATAGTTTCCACTGATGACAGAGTCGGTACTTGGCGTTTGACACCAGTACAGCCCTGCGTCCAGCGATTTCACCTCTGCTATCTTCAGCTCCACCTTGTTGTCCTCAAGCCTCGCCACCGAGATGTCGCCCGATGCGACGCGCTTGCTGAGCGATGGGTGGGAGTAGCTGTTGTCAAAGGTGGAGATTATCTTCAGCCGCACCGCACTTGTATCCCTGGACATCATCCACTCAAAATCCTGCAGGTCAAACAGATATTTTTGCTATTAACCTAGATGTGTTTTGCATGTGTTCATCCACAGATGCAACAGAGAGTTGTTTCCTTCAAAGCTGTGGAAATGTATGAGTAGAAAGAACTACCTGCTCACGAGGTCCCGAATACTCATAGACATCACATCGGATGGAGACTGGCTGACCCTCCACCCGGATTAATGGACCAGGAGACACTTTCACCACTCGGGCCGAGCAGCAACCTTGACAAACAGAAAGAATATGAACAACTGAGTGCTAAATAAATTACTACTGAACACTTTTGAATCTGATGACTTAATACCTCTTTCTTTGTGGCCAATACTGATGACAATATTACAACATCAGTCCAATACAGAAACTTTCTATTTGGTGAACCCAGACGGCACTCTATCGTGTGCCAAATCACAATATAAATCTTGACTAATTTACTAATTTACAGCCATATACGAAACACCTAATATCATTTTAAATCAGTAAACAACCGGTAAATGGTTCACAACTTAATTTTACTTCAAGTTATTTATAACATATACTCACAATCAATCCCAATTTTTCTATGCTACATTACAATATAAGTGACTTTTTTATATAATTTGTCGATTCCATGTCATTTTAATAAATATACTGTATATTATTTAATATATACTATTTAGTGTATTACCCAAATGTATTCTGTATAATAAATACAATTATTATTAATTCAACAGCCTTCAAACCAGGAAAAGTCCTTACCGATACCTTATTACGATATGGCGATATTTTTTTTTACATTTTGTCCTTAGTAAAGTAGTTTATGCGATATGCATGTGTCTTGGAGCATGTCAAATTTCAAGATTTCCCCCAACATCCAATCCAGTGATTCCAACTAGTATCTGACTGCTAATGATCAGTTAACTCCTAATCCCCGCCTTCCTGAACTTTAGTCTGGATTCAACAGCCGAACAGTGTCTACAAGCTGAATGTGCTGAATGAATAGGGATTTTCTGAGTCATATTAAATGATAGCTGACGCATTTGTTCTATTAAGAGAAGTCCTGATGACTAACAAACAGCCGTGATGCTACATCCTCATCAGCCACAAACTAGAGGTTAAAGGATGACAAATCTGACACACATGGATCAACCATGTTGCAACATGAAAAACAACACGTACACACAGGGCTTGTCGTAACTTGAGTGAGTATCGATAATTGTGACGATGGTGCTGAAAAATCTGATTCTCTAAGCACGGGAGCATATTCTTATGGTGAGATTCTTGAGTCTGGCCCTTCCAAAAAGGCTGAAATTCACAGCGGCGAGTGTGGAAACACTAAGTAAGAGTGTTAGAACTCTCACTGACATTCCAGCTGAGTGAAGCGTGTCACAACAAAACACAGTCCTACTGAGCTGGTTGGCTCACTGACACCAACACTGTGCTTCCTGGTTCTGCAGGCCATCATAATCTCACATACACATCTCAGCTGAAGTTAAAGTGGGAGATGCTACATTATTAGTACATATCAGTATCAGTATTGACAAGTTATCCACTGTATTGTTCAGTAAAGAGGAAAGTAAGGCTTATGGAGTGCAAGATGGGAGAAGTACAGGGTACTGCGTATTAAATGCTGGACATACAGTATTCTTAAATAGACACATGACAAGAAAAACGCACACATATACAGAGGACAAAAAAAATTGCACAAAATCTTAAGATTTAACAAGTTTTCAATGAATTCCACAAACTATAATCTAAGCAGGCAAAAATCGAATTATTATAAACTAAATGAGAAATAAACAATGAACGCCCTGTTGAATTAACCAGAAATACAAAACCAGATTCACAGACGAGCTGTGGATGTTCAGTGCAGCGGTCTCTGTGTGGAACAATCACTGATCTGTTGTGTTTATTCAAGTAAAAATAGGTTGTTTTCTCCACTCTTTATTTTACGAGTCAATGTTTTTTTCAGCCCTGTGTGAAATCTTACAGACAGGACGCGTTCTAGTGATATCTAGTGTATTTTCAGACTGACTTTAGTTACTTTTCATTGACAGTAGTTGGTAAAACTGTCAAACAATCTCAAAACACAAGAAAATGAATGACAGCGCAAGAGAGGGCTAGGAGTATGACGTCACCGTTTTCCTAAAGTATCGTATTCTCTGTCTCCATGGAAACTCGAGGTCAGCATTTTGAGATTTCCCCACTCTGGGAAGTGCTTTTGACATACAGTTTCAGGTCCTAAAGAGTATTATCCTAAACCATTTCCATGTGGACTGCCCCTTAATCATCAATTTAATAATTTGGCATTTTTTCCAGTGAGAGTGAGTGGCCCTCATTTATCAAACGTGTGTACACCAAAAACTTGGTGCATGCAAAGATCCACAATTATCAATACAGATGTTGGTTTAGCGTACAATTAGATCTCACACCAGCTCAGGTGTACGCCAGTTTGAAATCACAGTGGACAATTATTCATTATTATTATACGTATAGATCATACTAAAACAATGTAAACTCACACAGTGATGCCTGGACTGACAGTTAAATGATATACAACACGCAAAATGTTGAATTTTGTTATCGTTAAAAAGAATAATAATATACAGCCATATATTCAGCACGTCAAAATATGTATCTTAAGGTGAAGGAGTCTTTTTCGTCGACAGACTACAGATGACATAAACTGTTTACTTTAATTCAGTCCGCAATTACGCATGTGGGTGACAGTGGAGCTGGTGAAGGGCAGAGGGCTGTGTCTGTGAGCAGGGAGGAGAATTCTAGAGCTGCAACTAACGATTCTATTCATAATCGATTAATCTGGGGCAGTGACTAGATCAGGGGGGCGGGACTAGATAAGCTTTTGCTTCTCCCGCTTTCCCTTTCGGTTAAGTGTATTGTGTGAACTGCACTGTTGTGTGTTGAGTGATCTAAATGTCATGACCGAAATAAACATATAAATAAATAAATCTGTCAATTAATCGTTTGGTCAATAAAATATCCTAAAACCTAACAAATTGCTGATCGGTGTTCGTCAAACCTGGAAATGAGGATGTTGTCAAACGTTTTGTTTTGTCCACAAACCAAAATCATTAACTTTTAATAATTTCTTTGATATCCAGAGCAAAGAAATTAAGAACACATTTAAGAAGCTTAAACAATTAGAAATCTTGTTTTAATCATGAAAAAAGCTTCAAAATAGTTGTCGATGAATTTAGTAATCGATTAATAATCGATGAATCGTTTCACCTCTAGACAATACATATGTTTGGTTAGTAAGTTATTCAGTAAAAGAAACACTGTGCAACATTGATTTAGCATTGATTTTCTGATGTTCGTATAAGATTTTATATTGCATTTATTGCGAACAGAGAGCAATTTATGTTTAACTGGCACATTTCTGCCCGTTTCGAAACATCAGAGTCCAGGGTCATGGATGTGGAGGTGAACCCCTTTCTCAGCTGGTGGCCGCCTGGCTCTGTGGAGCTCCAGGCCAGTTCCTGAGCACATGACACACACATCTGATTAAAAAAGAAATACATGTCCAGGTGTATGTAGAGTCTGTGTTGATAATAAACTTAAAATATTCAAACTCCGCAGTTTAAATATTTAACATTATCTGGCTCCAGTGCAGTTTTTGAAATATACTGATATATTTTCATACGCAATACAGGATTAGACAATATTATTTATATCGATGTAGTTTATGCTGTGCTGAAATTATACTAGGAGGTAATTCAGTTTTGTTTTCTGTTTCGTCTGACTGTCGCACCCTACTCCTGTGCAGTGAACGACAACATGCAGAGCGGCTCAGACGGAGGTCAAACTTCTGAAGAGGAGCTTGTGATAAAGAAGAAAAAATAATGGCTCCGTTATTCGGAGACGGTTTGAATTGAAACGGGCAGATGAGCAGCAGAAGCATGTTTTCTGTAGAGTGCCAAAAACAGGTTCCAACTAAAGGTTCGAGCTCGACTAATCTCTGTCACCATCTACAGCAGCGTAACTGCTGTAGATGGTGACAGAGATTAGTCGAGCTCGAACTTGTGACTGATAAAGAGTGTGTGAAACTGCGTCCTGAAAACAAGTCTGAGATGGCTCTCTAAATAAAAAAATAAAAAAATAAAAACAGAAATAAATAAATATGGCTATGAAATAAATAATTATTTCTATTTATATATAAATATATATACACATATATATATATACACATATATATATATGTATACACATATATACCTTTTTGTTTGTTTTTTTAACTTTATTTTCATAAAGTCATTTATTTTACAGTATACAAAGAAAGAAAGAGAAAACATGAGAGAAGGGCACAGATGGGCGAAAAACAAATAAGCAGAGGGGAGATGAATCATAATGACAACATGTGTACATTTTAAGAGTTAGAGCTGGATTCAAGGTTTAGGATCATTTCAGTCCTTTTTGATTCACTTGTCCATAGTCTTTTCTCCACAGCAAAACACGCCGGAGGCCTTCTCATATAGGTGTACGATAAGCATTGAGAGAGTACATCGAATGGCACAAAAAAAAAAGGCCACTTATTTGGGATGAGCCATCCTTTTCCTCCAGTATGTAGTGAATTTGTCCATGCACATGTTAAAGGGAAAGGTCAGTTTTTCCATGTCATATATTTCTTTAACTTTTCAGGGGACTTTTATTTCCCAACAACGCTTTTATTAATTTCCGGAGAAGCACCACATTTATTTCCAATCGCTACATTTATTTCGAATCCTTGTATGCAAATTAGGGGCCGTGGTTAATCATAGATCCAGATTTATTTATTTCATAGCCATGTTATTTCAGGGGTATATTTAGTTATTTCTGTTTATATTTATTTCATTTTGACTCAGATGGCTCTCCATAGACTCCAGCACCGAAACAAACCACTACAAAATTAATTTACTCGTTCTGTGCCTTATGAAAGAACAAGTGAGAAGTGGGGCAATATCACTAAAGCAGTGGCCTTCCATATCGCCATGGACCTGGTCCCAGTCGCTACTGTCACAGGACGGCTTCCAGCTGGTGGAAGTATCTCACGTCGCACTGACCACTGACATGTGGTCCAGCAGGGGCTGACTTGACTGAAAATACCAGCTACTTTCCCCAAGCCCACACCGGGGTGCATATAGCTGAGGCCCTCCAGGATACCCTCACAAGCTGGAAGCTCGACCCAATGGGACTAGTTGCTATAACAACTGACAACGCCATTGATGTTGTCAAAGTGGTGCAGCTGAACGGGTGGCTGAGGATGCAGTGTTTTGGACACAGACAATATTGAATACATTGATTTGGAATAATTAAAGAAGTGGTCAGGTGTTAAGTAAAAACCTTGTTTACAGAAAGAACCACAACAAGCATTTTTATTTAATACATATTTAAATGTATTAAATTTTGTTTCATGTAATTTCATGTAAATTTCTGTTAAGAAAGGTTCCCCTGTGACATTAGTACATGTGGCTTTGACCCAGAACTGTCTTTTTGTCATTACTTCACAAAAAAAAAATATCGATATATATCTTATATGGCCAAATTTTGACATATGATTTTTGGTCCATATCGCTTAGCCCTAGTGTATACCAGGATTTGGTGGCATACGCACTTGAATCACAGGTTAGACTTGCAGGAAGGTGATATTTACACGGAATCAGCAGCAAATAAAAATGATGATGAAAAAGAAGAATAATCACAGCAGATACTAGGGCTGAACGATTTTGAATAAATATCTATTTGCGATTATTTTGACAGGCAATTGCGATATCAGAGAGAATGGTTATTTTTACATCATTATTATCATTTTAATTTGTGTGATATTTGTGCAGATGTGTGATATTTTGACACACAAAATATTGCACGTCGGCCATATTGTGATTTCGATTAAATGTCGATTAATTGTTCAGCCCTAGCAGATACAAAAGGACATCACACCACATGCTTGGGACCTAATGATAATGTATTAAATCTATTAAGTTACCATAGTACAAGGGTTCACCATCACACTGTCAAACAGAGATAGGCCGTAGCATTAATGTTATCAGGACACACATTTCCTGTAAAATGTGTCAAAATATCTGCCACAAATAAGGCTGACTTCTCCAAATGTTTCCTATCGTAGTGTGGGACAGTGTTTGAGTTGAGTCCAATTGACTGTATGCTAAAATATACACCAGTTTCCTGACTTCTGGTTAGTTGTGGTTAAAGAGAAACTGGGGCTGCAACCAATAGTAACCATGGCAACTACTGATTTGGGCGACATATCAACACATGGTTTTGTCAAAAAAACTATGTCATGTGCATGTAGCAAAGCACAGGACATCTCTGTATGCATCATAAGGAACAGACGTACACAGGCTCTCTTATTATTGTGCAGCTGCAGCGGCTCTCACACTAAGAGGAATAACTCAAAATAAGCAGGGTGACACCTGTCACCCTGACGCCATGTAGACGGAATGGGAAGTAAAAAAATTAAATGAATTATCATGACATAAAACCAATCATCCTAGACAAGTCTAGAAATGGAAGATCCATCTGCACCAATGAGAGAAAAATTTTATCAAAAATTGAAGGATTTGGAGAATGATGACACCCCTACCAAAAACAAATATGTATGCATATATATATATATATATATATATATATATATATATATATATATATATATATATATATATATGCATACATATATATACACACACACACACACACACACATAAATCTTAACTGTACAAATTCTGTTTATTTGTTCAGACCCAAGAAAAAACTCCCTTGACCCATCTGTGGGTCCCAAGCCAGTGATTGGGAAACACTGATCTACTACTCGACCAATGGTGATTCAAGTATAACATGAAAAATATTTTTTCATCCAATTCTTTTATATAGCAATTCTGTCTTTTAACACAGGATTTAACTTTGTTTCCAACATATATTTCCTCCTCAGGCCTCAAAGCAGAAAGCTGGAGTGGCTCCAGCTGTGGATAAAGTACTTCATAAATAAGGCCTGTGATTGTACGGTCTAGCGATACTCGAGCAAGTCCATCAGTACTTGAGTTTTTGGCAGTTGGCCTGGTGCAATGTGGGAAAGCCTGCTGCTGACAGTGTGCTTTTTTTCCTGCTTTAGTAAGTCACTGTGAAAGGAACGCCACATAAAACCTGCTCTATGTTTCGGTGTCTATGTTTACCATCTCTGTCAGGACCTGTCGATGGTTTAATACGTCTCCGACGTCACATCACATGAGCCATAAAGACGCTCTGCTGCTGCTGCTGGTGACGGACTGCTGCTCGCCTAGGAGCCTGACACATACTGTATAATGTGTAACACTCCCGAGCTGTTACACCAAAGGAGCTTTAAATTTTACAACAAGGCAGTTGTTTTAACTCAAGCTGATATTACAAAGTCCGTCATTTGATTCAACTGCAACACTTTATAATAAGGGTACATTAATTAACAGTTAGTAAATGCTATAATAAGAATTACTAACTGTTAAATAATGTTAAACTAAACATGTGATAACTTCATTAAGGTATTAATTTATATATTATTCAAAGGTTTATAATACTACTTGTAAATTCAGTTAACACTTAACAGCACTACTTACTTACTTAACTATATTTAAGCATTTATTTACCATTGTTAACCGTTATCAATGCTGCTTGTTGTGACCCTTAAATATACTAAACATGTGTGGAACAAGTTTCCCCCTTTACAATAAGGGTCACAAGGAACATTAATAAAGGGGAACTAGAACATTTTGCGTCAACATTTTGATCGTGCCTGGTTCTTGGTGCCAATGTGAGAAATATGTTTAATTTAGTTAGACAGATATTGTGATGTATCGCTATATGAATACATTTATTATGACATAATCGTTGTATCGTTATATTATTGGCATTGTGGACCGTGCGTATTGTATCGTGAAGTACCCAGTGATTCTCACCCTAAGGGATGTACAGGGCTCCAGACTGAGACCAAAATTAAAAAATTTAAACACGTCAGCGATGTTGATAGCCCTGCGTCCTGCATCTCTGACACAAATAATTCAGAAAGGACGCATTTACCCACAGTGAACATAAAGTAATTGTGCTGCCGCATCGGAACAGAGCCTACACAGACCTGCCAATCTATACGCATTTTGCGTAGCAGATACGCATTTTGACATTAAACTACACTACTACGATGTGTCACTTCAAACTACGTGAAAAGGAAACAGCGGCTTTCAGTTCATCACACTTATTCTACACTCTCATTCATTTATGAAATCATATTTATGGGACGCATGTTTTACATCTTACAATAAAGTTCACTAGGAGTATTGATAAAGGTAAAGTGTGCTTAGGTAATGCTTAATTGAAGTAATGATTATTTAGTGCCACTTAAGGGAAACTTATATCCAAGTTTACACACACAGAAACCAGAGAAACTAAAGAAAATCACTTAAAGTTTTCAACAGTTATTCCTGATAATAATAGTAGCTTGAAATACGATTTAATAACTTCATTAACCTGAATGTCATTAATAAACAATCAGTTAAAATATTACTTAACTGTGTTTATAATGTTTATAACAGTATTAGGTAATGATAATTAGTGGGACTGCTGCAATCCCACTATGTTAAATGGATCCTTATTGTAAAGCCTTATCTATTCAACTCAAAAACATCCAACATGAAGCGTCTGAGGCTCTCAGATACAGCTGGGTGCAAGTTTCTTCAGTCCTATATTCAAAATTCAAAGTTAATTGGTATTAAGTAGATTATCCAACCTCAGGTAAGAAGAACTATTCTTTTTTTTCCGTCCTATCACAAATTGACTGTAACATACCAGTACAGTAAACCTGCAGTGTATATGTGTCAGCTAAAGAGTGATGGGGCCATTTGTCACTGCATATGAGAGAGTTGCTTGGCCAGCGGCTGAGGTATATGATGTCTTTAAAACTCAATTTACAGAGACAAATACTCCACAGCCAATACAGCCTTAGAGACACAGAGAGAGGGAGGGAGTGAGGGACTGTGATCACCAGAAATTCTACATCCAAGATCCTTTACTGTATTTGTTGTTGTCATTGTTAGGGATTCAGCAATATTCGGTATTTTACCAAACTGTACGATACACCCTATTCAGTTCCAGCCAGCCAGCCAGACTCCGGCCGTCGTCATCATCGTCATCATCCAAATAGTTCTGATATTCAATAGTGGGGGGGGGCGACGGTAGGTCAGTGTTAGAGCGAGTTGTCCGAGCGAGTTGTCCGTTGTAGGCAATGTTGTTTTCATCAACCATGACGACATTATTTATTTCATGACGATAACGAGACAGTGACGAGATAAACATGGATCACTGATGACTAGAACATGACAAGACGTGTGTGAGTTTTCGTTGACGAGACGGGAATGGACATAAGTGATTGGTCTGTCAGACGTTCAAAATGCGTGACATTTCTGCTTATTGTGTGTGTAATCTGTCAATTAAAACCTTGGGTCAACATCGCCGCCAACCCCCCCGCTTGGTCGAAACACCGAAACAACCCGACAGAAACAGGATATTGTGATGACGGATGCAAAACTGCGGCTAGCACGCGTCCGTCTATTCCTGCTTAGAGTCTGTCCAAGAACAGTTTGGAACACCGACGGTTCCAATGAGATGCACACGGTGGAACAGCACCTATTAAATGCTGCTGAAGTCACTTTGCGCAAAAGCGAAACTTGGCTGCATACAGCACAGATTATGAAACCCCCGTGAAATTCACTTCACAGCACTAAAATGTTTTGTCTGGCTGCACCAGATGAGCAGCATGGATCTTCGTTGTACGATATGTTCGATGAGATCCTCCTAAATATTTTCATAGTTTCTTAATTGATTTATTATTGGAAGCATGAATATTAATCCATACAATTTCAATTCCTTGACTTTAGTGAGGTAAGCACACATAGGCCCAGCCATAACAACAAAAGATGAAAAAACAAACAATGGTCTGGTGTGTTTCCTGATTTTCGGTTTCAGCCAACAATTTTTCCTGTCAGTGAATCCCAAAGTTTCACCCATTCGAACCCCTTCACTCCACTGGCGGTTGATGGTCTTTGAAACAGGGGAAGCTTATTTCAGGCCCAGTTATTTATACATAAATTCTTCCACAAATTCTGCAAATGAAATGGTAGTGTAATAGTGTTTTTATTTACAGTTTATATGTACAAATGAGTATGTGCAAATTTGCCGAGCAAATGACACGCAACAACCGGATATTTGTCAACAAACTTCCCTCACAAAATCCACACAGGCAGAAAAGGATTTGCAACACTGTCAATCAAAAACTGGTTCCTTTCAGACAGTTCCTCCAATCATCATGTTCCATTGACTCAGAGAGAAGCTGAGCTTCCATGGAAGTGACATTTTTGCAACATTAGTCCAATCACTGTCAAGCGTCAACCCATAGAGAACAAATGAAGCTGAGCTTCAAGTGGTTTTAATATGGCGGTTGCTACAGGAATAGGAAGTTACATAAAACAATCCATCATCTGTGATAAATAGCTCACTGAACAAACTAGACAGGTTCCAAAATGTTCTTGTGCACGTTTAGCATTGAAATGTAAATACAACACAGTACATTTGACGACATTTAAGAGGAAGCTGAGCTTCCCTTGCCGTCTTAGAGGAATTGCCACTGCTTCACTCGCACATTCATACATCACGGAACGCAGTTTTAGCGCAAAATAGCGGCCTCCGTAAAGCAAGACACTTGCCTAAAGTTCATATGAAAGGCTTATTCTAAGGATATGAAAACATAACTATTTATACTTTAAACTTTTTACAACAACTTTAAGAGGGCTAACATAGGGTTTATTTTCAGTCCTATAACTTAGAAATCTGACACATATAGAGAGGTCATGTCTATGAACAGTAAGTAAATATAAAATATAAAGTAAATTATTATTTATGAAGACGTTGGACTGCGGTTGAAATGAAATAAATAAAGGTGAAATAAATAATCCCAAATAAAAAAAAAACATGTTCATTTATAGTAAAGGTGCTTTTATATTCTTACCATCTGCTTGTTCAAACTGATCAGGTTAGTGTTGGGTGTCGGATGACACGGAATATGAAAGCCAAGGTCAATGTATTATTAGTTCTCAATCTAAAAAACAGACGTGTACTGGCTTAATCATCTTTTAATTTATTGATATGGATTTAAAACTGAACTACCTGTTGGTATGTCCAGTAAATGGTCTTTTTATTTTAGTTTTCAGCTTTTCTTTGAATTAATGCAGAAACATTTGAAACTTTTTTTAGGTTTTGGGTGTACACAAGCAAAGGGTGTACATCAATGAGTGGGATTGAATTACTGTTAAAACACACCTTGACTTGCAGTATAGAGCTCCAAATGCCATGTTACTAAGTGTCACAGCGCCATCATGGCAATCAAGGATGCTGCAAAAGTGAATGGGACCGGAGCTGGATTTAACCCGTCAGAGTTCACTGCACACTTAAAATCGACAGAGTTGACCGACAGACCAAACATATATATCTGATCCTTATAATGCCCATGGTGCTTTTTTACTAGATTGTAAACAGCGAGAGAGGACATAAAACCAGTCCTGCAGTATCTTTACATCTTCAACTTCTGGATTAACCTCCCTTCACCTTACTCACTTAGTCACTGAAAGTGGAAAATAAACAAACTGGAAGGTAAACAAATGGACACAATCTGGCTTTGTGAGTTTACCAGCTAAAGATAGTGCTGTTGTCACTGGAAGTGTCACATTTTATTTATGTTTATTTCGGTCATGACATTTAGATCACTCATCACACAACAGTGAAGTTCACACAATACACATAACCGAAAGGGAAAGCGGGAGAAGCAAAAGGCTTATCTAGTCCCGCCCCCATTATTAGTATAGTGTTAGCATTAGCAACAGGCAGAGTAATGTAAAAACAAAATTGCTGTGCAGACGATCTCTTGTTAAATCTAAGAGTTACTCAGCACTAAAACATTAACACAGCAATTATTGACATTACACTGCTCGTTGCTAATGCTTATATTATGCTTACGTGACACTTATCCTTCCAGTGACAACAACACTATCTTTAGCCATTTAAATAATTTCTGTGAGCACGTTTCATAGTAGATCTGTGGGTATCTGGTAAAATGCTCTCCTGTTAGCCTGTCTCTGACTGTTTTGGCACAACATGTATCCACCATCTTCACTTTTATGATTAAACAACCGGCAAAGAGATATATTGCCTTATTTATGTTATGTCTAGTACAGTGGAACAGTTCAGTTCAGCTTGGTACGGTACATATGGTACAGTTTGGTAAGGTACATATTTTGTTGCATTTCCATTACGAATAGTGTCAAAATAATCAGCCACAACCATTCCATTCTTTGGCAGCCTATTCCTTGGGGTACCAAGGAGTCAAATGTATGGTATGGTCAGGGTGGAGCTACCTGGTTGGGTGACAGAAAAACACCACTCCCTTGCGATTGGTGTAAATATCCCATGGAAGTCGAGGAGAATGCCCACAGTCTATTCTCAAAGCAACAAGACGTCAATGTTGAGACAAACTGCCACAAACCAAGCAGGAAAAAAAATAAATAAGAGCTACTGGATGTCCTCCCTTGTTGTGTCGTATTTTATGTCATCATCCGTTGTTGCTGCACTGGTGCAACACCACATTAAGCAGCCATTGGGCACAGCCCACACCCCGCTTAGGGGGTTTACCATTCCAAACTGTGCCACACTGTACCAAACCGAACAGTACGATGATGGAAACACAGCATTTGTTGTATGAGGTAAGCTACTGGAGCTCCATATTAGATAAATGTGGAGAATATGATCTTTACAGTATACAGAGGTACAGTATATTATAACAATATCAAACCAGCTGTCATGGTATGATACTCACAGTGCGGGTTGATAGATGAAGTGAGAGTCTGGTGGTTTCAGATAAATGAACCACAAGTCTTGGTATGTGTCTGACAAGTGGAGTCCATGTTGACGAGGCAATTTGTACTGGGGCACTTTTGCTTCTACAGTGCCAGAACATACAACACCACAGGGGAGCTGGCGACATTTGATCATCTTACACTGCACTAATTTAAGCCTCTCTCCGTCTCTCACCCTGAAAAGAGAGAACCACTGATATGCTTCCAAACATAAGGCAACTTCAGCACTGGTAAACCTTGTTTTACCTTGTTGGTCTCTGAAGTAGAATGCCATGTCTAATCACTGACTGAGCACTCGACCTTTAGTTCCATCAGTCTGCTATGACTATGGTATGGATACAACACATATCATGACCATTATCATGACGGCCTGCCCGGGGTGGCTTTTTATGTGCCCCAGTCAAAACAGGTCACCTTATGATGGTTGACTGAATTTAAAAGAAGGCAGATGGTAGGCAACATAACAAACTCACTTTCACTCACTCACACACACACACAGGCTGACCTCCATTCACTTGCACAGCCGTAATACAGCACTATCCCTAACCTTAACCATGACCAGTGCCTAATCCTAATCTTAACCTAACCACAATTCTAACACTAAACCAGTGCTTCAGAAATTAGGTTATGCCTCATTTGGACCCGATTTTCATCTACAGTACTACTAGTCCTGACAAGGTCAGTGTTTATGACAGAAAAGGTCCTATAGAGGAAACAAATACAATAACACACACACTATAAAGTCTTCATTGTGAACTTATCTTGTACCGGTGCTTTAATTGCAGTTAATGAGACAAATAGCATACATGTCATCTATATGCAGCCAGTCGTGTATAAACATTGGCGGTTAATTTAAATGGAAAATAGGTTCGGCTCACTCCACAGGGGAGATTCCAGTGACGAATCCCATCTAGATACATGGCACTTATCACACGACGTGATTCAATACACCGATTACATTTTTTTCCCACTTAAAATACACGTCTTTCTGTGGTTGCACTGGTGAACTACGTCCATCAAAATGCCCAAAGGAATATAGCAGAGCGAACCACGAGATAAAGTTCAAAATGAATTGGAATGAAATGCTGCTTCTTGGGTTTCATGTTAGCCGATCTGGCTAATGGATGTTAAGTGTGTAGACCGTCCTTTAACTGAGCTTCTACGACAACTGTGTGTCCGCCAATAAGCAAATGAAGGCTAAATTGACAAATTCCTTTACAGGGTTTGGTTTGTAGTTCTGCTGAGTGGTATACGGCGTCACGTACCGGAGTTCATTAGCGTTCAACAAGCAAAAAAACCTCTCTTACCCCACATTAAAATCCCAAAGACGACTGTGAGGTGAAAGTTATCCATTTTCATCCTTCTCTTCTTTGACACGTATCCTTTTCCCCTTAATTTCACCCCCTTGTTCCCTTTGTCCTACGTGTGGGGTGAAACCAGTCCTCCCTCGCCGCTGTCGGGCAGACCAATAAAACTCTTAGATGTGTGCACACAGCTCGAAGAGCACGCCACCGCACAACACCGCAAACCACCGCACACCGGGCGGAGCCGCACAACAAATCCGACACACGCCGTGGCGCTTAATCCAATCCGAAATCCCAAGGGGAAGCGTTTACATGTTCCACACGCTGGACAGGTTTAATATGGGTATGTCAATGACAGAGAGAGAGAGAGAGAGAGAGAGAGAGAGAGAGGCTAGCCGGAAGTTAGGTGTCGGTCTTGTCCCAGGTGGAGAGAGAGAGGGAGAGAGAGATCAAATCTGCCTGTCCTATTAGGTATTATTTACTTCGTTTACATGAACACAAATAATCTGATTACTGAGTTTATTTAATCTGATTATTATGTTATGTATGCTCCAAAAATTGAAAATTTCCCCACTGTGGGACAAATAAAGGACTATCTTATCTTATCATATCTTATTTAAAAGGACATACTTGGATTTTTTTAAAAATTTTCTATATAGTTATAGCCCAAGGAATAAATACATTGATTTTAATTGTGATCTTTTTTACAGATATTGATTTATTATTAACATTCTTTTTTTCTTTTAAATTTGTGAGATTGTATTGACATCCCAGGAGTGCACAGATATTTCAGGGGCCCAAGTGAACAAAAAGAACACCCCTTTAAAAAAAAAGATCACTCTACAGCTTCTGATGTCAGCACCGACCGAGGCCTACAGTGAGACTAACTGTAAAACAATGTCGACACAAGTGTGGTGACTGGTTTACGGCAAACACCAGCACGAGGGAGGGGGCAGGCTAGGGGACGGTCGTATTGCTGGTGCGGTCATTCAGACATTTTTAAAGCAACAACACCATGCAATGGAAAGACACATTTACATGTTCATTTTGACACTTTTGGTATAAAAGTTGTTCAGTCCACATGAGGAGTATGAAACTATATTTCAGTTCTGATCTGTTCAGTTCTGATTTTTTTTGTTGCTGTTACTTTTAATATTTTGCCTGCAGTCTGGCCTTTTAACAAGGTTTGACACATTCCTGTTGTCAGCTACTGTCTCAGACAACATGCTGTGTATTTACACAGCCTGACTGGGCAGGTCAAAGTTCACCGCTCAGTTAGGGTCTGCATGCATGAAGAGAAGAGCGGGAGGAGGTCGAGAGGAGGCAAGAAGTTTGGGTTTGTTAGCTAGGGGGTCAAGGGTCAAACCATGGGTCATTTGCTACAATGTCTATGCAGTATATAAACTAACACACAATATAACAGTCAACAGTGGTCATCAGAGTTACAGTATACATTTGACTCTGGTACAATTACCAGTCAATAACATTGCTGTACATGATATCTTTCGCACACAAACAGCACAAGGTGATTCTGGTCACAATAACAATGGCTCTGCTCAGTTCAAGTAGTAAGAAACTGATGAGATCACTTTTTATTCCCATGCTTTTACGACTGTGACCTTTCAAAATTTCAAAACGGGCCATTATCTGTCCATTATCTTCGCATGTTCATGTTGTGTCAGATCTCTTTAGCATCACTCAGTCTTATCGCTAGGTAGACTAGAGCACAATGCTGAACTTCATTTAATAACCTTAGTTCGAAACTCTTCCTCCAGGTTGTAGATTGAAGTTGAACTAATGTTATCACCAAATATGCTTAAATAATGTAGTGATGAACTGTTCATCTTTTTTCCTAGCTCTGTATTTCCATGCTCCAATGGAGCTATATTCAATAATTAGCTGGATTGTTTTTGAGTGTGCTCTTTTGACATGACTTTCTGAGCATATCAACTGCTAATGTTTTGTTTTTTACTTTATTCACCCCTGTAGGGAAATTCCTTCTCTGCATTTAACCCATCCTCTACTAGAAAACATCCTAGAATTAAGAGCAGTGGGCAGCCACGGAGCAACACCCAGGGAGCAATGGGGGTTGGGCACCTTGCTGAGGGGTACCCCAGCCCTTTGACCTTGTGGGATTCGAAACGGCAACTGTCCAGTTAAGTATTATTTCCCCTCGTCATGGGCTGCCCAATATTAGTTATAGGGCACCATCTAGTGGATGCAGCACATAAATACAGAATATTGTGTTTTTTTTCCTAGACATATCCTTCCTGGGAACTAGTTATCGTTTAACCTTCTATTTATGAATCTGTTTTTTCATTGATTTATGTTGAATTCTACAAATTTTAAGATGTTGCACATTTACAGCACATTATAAGACTTTAGATGACATATACTACCATTCAAAACACCTGGACACAACTTCTCATACAATGGTTTTTCTTTATTGTTTTATTTTCTACATTGTAAATGAAAACCAAAAAAACCCATAAAGGAACATATATGGACTTATGTAAACAAAAAATGTAAAAGAAACCAGGATATACAGCATAACAATCATGTGGACTCTAATCTTAAGTGCTTTGAATTTGCGGTTTCTGAGGCCGGTAACTCTGCTGAACTCGTCGTCCTCTGCAGCAGAGGTCTTTCAGAGGCGGTCCTCGTGAGAGCCCGTTTCATTATAGCGTTTGATGGTCTTTGCGACTGCACATGAGGACATATTCAGAATTCTTGAAATTTTCCAGATTGACTGACCTTTTTTGTCTGTATAGACCCTCATCTATACAGTCTTGGGGGCAGTGTCCACACCAGCCATGTAACTAAACTGCCCTTGTGTTGAGTAAATCAATCGTGGACTAGTTTTGGACAATTACAAAGGTTCATCTGACTTATTATATTCCACATCCCCCTTCTCAGAAAACTGAACTTCTACTTCCTTTAGCCAGTTTCAAACCATGAAATGTAGTTGATATTTGCTTATGATATTTGCTGAGTCCCCAGTGTTTCAAGTTCCTACTTTTTTGTTGTTTTTTTTGTTTTGAAATATTAAAATTCAAGTACTTCAATGTCTTTGTGCAGAGTCTAAGTTTGCAGTTTTCCGTTGCCATAAAGCTGCAAGTGCAGGAAAACACATACACCAGCAGTCGCTTGACGTTTGTGTGACTCAAAACCACAAGCACATTTTCAGCAAAAAGACACAGGATATGTGAGTGACACACACACACACACACACACACACACACACACAGACACACGCACACACACACACACACACACACTGCCTTCTTCTGAAAAACGCACTGAAATTGCAGAAGCGAAGGCGATGCTGAAACGAAAGTCACAGAGTACTTTGCTCAATTTATTTAAAATCTTGACTTGAGCACACATATCCTTAAAATAAAAGTACATAGAATGTAAATAAATTGCTGCAGATATAGACGTCTTCTTTAAATTATTGCATGTGTCATTTATTTACATTGATTTCAAAAGTAAGGGAAATGATTCACTGGACATTAACATTTCCCCCATTCAATGATACATAAAATAACATCATAAACAAATGCATAGATAAGTAAATACAATTTTGCACTTTTACACGTGCATTAAAGGCTGCAGTGAAAATACAAAAATGTGGTTCTTACAATGAAAAAAAAATAAAATTGAGTTTAGGGCACAGTGAAATCCTGGCATCTTAATGTCTTCACATGTTGCCAGGCAACAAGCAAAAAGTTTAGCTCGCTGATATACTTGCCTTTAAATGGTTTTTACATCATGTGAAATTTAAGCATCTTCTGTGAAAAAAGGAACATCCATCCATCCATTGTCAAATGCTTTATCCTCCACATGAGGGTCACGGCGGGCACTGTGCCAGTCTCAGCTGACATAGGGCGATAGGCCTGGACAGCCTGTCCATCACAGGGCCACATATAGAGACAAACAACCATCCACTCTCACACTCAATTTTAGCTAATCCCCATATTGCATGTTTTTGGACTGTAGGAGGAGAAAAACCTCCCGCACACGGGAATAACTATCAGGCAACATGACTTTAAAATAAATACACTATTATAATGAATACAAAATGGAAATATTGTACATGGTTCTACAGCTTTGTCTTGAATTGTTTTTGTGTATTTTTTAATGTCTTGATGACCAAAAAAATCTGTAAATGCCTTTTTGGCATGATTTGTCAATTTCTTTGAGGTCAGGTTATGTGAAGTTTGAAAGACTTGATAAAAAAAATTCACATTAATTCAACAGACATCATTATGTTTGACAATAAAACCAAAGTCTACTTTTTCTAGATGACTTTAAAAAAGGAGTTTGAAATTGGAAAAAAGGAAAGAAAAACTAAGAAAATTGGAGCTAAACTCTGACGCTCACGTCCTGTCACACTCTCTGTGTCCTGGGACCTTTCTTCCTTGGTTGAGGAAGAGGAGGAGGCTGCTCATCATTTTCATTTACAGGTGGTCTGGGAGCCTGAAGAGAAGGCAAAACGAAGGCTGTGAAAATAAAGAAAAAGAAAAAAGTGATGCCAACTCTTCACACTTTAAACTCCTACCTGTGCAGGTCTTCTAGGGCTGGGCTGAGGGTGACCAGAGGCAGGGTTCTGGGCTCTGGGGTACTGAGGATCGAGATGCTGTTTGGAGCGATGCTGGCGAGGACCGGTGTGACCGGCAGGCTGCTGCTGATGATGATGATGGTGATGGTGAGGATGGTTGGGAGGATGAGAATGGTGATGGTGACGTTGTTGTTGCTGCTGCTGCTGCTGCTGCTGCTCCTCCTGCGTAGGACTGCCCCACCTCAAACGCAGCTCCTCCTCATCTGAAGATTAGCACACATAATGAGTCAGTGCTGCTGAAGTATCTTAACCTTCATTATTGGGCAACAACGTTACACCAAAAATTGTTCTGTGGTTTAAAAAAAAGAATGACCTCAAATTACATCACATGTTTTTAGGGACAGGGGTGAACCCAGCCAAGTCTGCCAGCGATTTGATTTCATTCTGCAGGTTTGTGATTGGTTCTCTTCTTCAGAGTGAAATGAAATTGCTCGCCTGGGTTCGTTGCAAACAAAGCAACACATCCATAATGCAGGTTGAAAATGAAAGGAAAAGCGTCTGCCAAAAAAGCATTCGACACTTCTCTTTCCTAAGTGTGTCAGGGAACTTTGGTGGCCCTTACATACTGGAAAGGATGTTAGTCATCTTTATTTTACACTTCTGCTGTGTCTAAAATGGCAGCCCCTGTAAAGCAAGCCCCTTTCCCCAAGTTATTTTAAGCAAAGCTAGGCTAAGTGATTATGCCTGGGTAAGAAATGAGCAGAGACTCAGGGCAAAATGGTCTAAAAACATGTGAACTTGCTCTTCAAAGTCACAGGGGACTGTATTGCTCCCTTGACATACAGTAAATATTTCACTTTTGCAAACCTTAGAAAAGTAGAGTAGAAAATGACTAGCAAGGAATCCAACTGCAACAACATAGCTAAAACAAACATCAATACACCATGCTATAATTCATTATATATTCATTAATTCATTCATGGCATTCATTCATTCACTCCTACATGGACTAATCTGTAATTGGTATGGTTTTACACGGACTTATCTGTATTATTATCAAATACGGAACAAATCGTTACTTAACTGAACGGCTGGCACAGACCATAGACTCAAATGACACAGATAATATTGATGAAACAATTATTGCCGCTGGCCTAGATCCCCTGCCGTCTAACAGCGGTGTCAAATATGTTACTATTCGTGGTTGTAACATATTTGACAGCTATCTATGGCAGCCCGCATTTTAACAATGGCAAACTATTGTGACCAAATCACAATATAAATTATGACAAGAGCAAATAAATGTTTACACAATGTAACAACTGATTTACAGTTGTATATGTAAGATCTAATATCCCTTTCAATTGGTTACCAAAATCATTTCCAAGAGATCACATAAAATAAATTGTCTAAAAATTGCCTCTGTGGGTCCTGACCCAGTCTTTGGGAACCACTGCTTTAAACTGCTGTAGTAGCGCAGCTGATAATAAAGTCAATTGTCAGTTGAATTCAGCAGATCTTAAAATGTCTTAAATGTGATATGGAGCAACCTGGCAGTACTCTGATGAAGGCTATTTCACATTTGATCACATTGCCCTTGAAATGATCTAAAATGCCCTTTTCATGTACTTCACAGTGGCAATAATAGTGTATGTAGTAAATTCTACTGAATGGTACACAAAATTATCATTGTATGTGAATAGTTTTATATACAAATCGTTAGAACATGGCTCTGAAGATGGGGCTGAGTCATCAAAAAAAAAAAAAGGGCTATCATAGAGAACATCGGCCAGTTATGAGGGGATGTTGTGGTCATGCATGGTTAATGTGTGGCTGCTGTTACAAAGTCAAAGTCTCTCCGCGTGTTTGAAACTACAAAGGCCCAAAAACGACTCTCAGTGCTGTAGGACACGTAGTATGTGTTGAGCATTATAGCTGAGACGGTAGAGTGTTCTTAGCTAATGTACATACACTATTTCCTCAAATCCATCACAACTGTCTCGTATTTGTTTGATATTTTAATGCATAAATGTTACATTTTGTTTTTTTAATTGACCAAAAAACCTGGAGCCAGACAATAAACAGACAACATTTCACTTTCATTAGAAAGTTTAAAGATTGTTGGTACTTCTTTTGACATTTCATTGAATTTTAATGCATTTAATGCATTTTTTTTTATTATTTTATTTTATTTTATTATTTTTATATTTCTTTAACATCATAATCATCCAAACTTCCTAATTATTTTGATTAACACAATATTCAGCTGCTCAATCTTGCCTTCATCAGCAAACAAACCAGCAGCACACTATTCTGACTGACCTATATAGAAATGTAGTTATTCATGTATCTATTGAATAACGACTATCTATTCTTATAAACAGAAAAATTCTTACCCTTAATTTGTAAGCTTTTTTTCCGTTTGGCCCAGACACAGCAGACAATCACAACCACTATTAGCACCAGAACAACACCTGATGATAACAATAATAACACATGTAAACATTTCAACCAGATTACTTTTCTTTCAGACTTTCCACTTAAAACACGTACAAAATGTAAAGGTAATAGTGTCAAGCAACACAATCTGATATAACAGATACTGACATGGAACCACACAGTAGAACAAAACCTACCTCCTCCACCACCGACAAAAATCCAGATACTATATCCCAAAAATTGTTTGGGGAAAACAAAAGCTGAAGTGGAGAAAATTGGAAGAAAAAAAATGCGTTGATGATTGACTCAATGTATTATAGATTTATTAATAAGAAAAAAAACATTTCAGTGTCAGGTATGTAACATCCTTTTGTTTACAATATTGTCATCATACTCACAGGGTTTATAGCAGGGGTCAGGGACGGAATCACTGGTCAATGAGCTGACCTGGTTGGAGACTTTGCATCTGAATGAATCTGTTCCCAAGTTTTTTGTGTTGTATATCAGTGTTGGACTCTTCTGGCCTTTCATCGTTTGGTTATTGAGGAGCCACTCGTACTTAATATCTGACGCCGGCTGGGTACAAACGTCATTAAAGGACAGATTTGAAGATATCATCATGAGTACATCACTTAAGTCATTAACTGATTCTAATGTTGTGGCCGTTGAAAGTCAAGGCCTAAAAGTACACCACTGAAAACCAAAGTACATCTACTGCAAATATTGCATTTCTCTTTTTCAGTTTTAAACAAAATGGGTTTATGTATATTTTTCAGAATAAATGTCTCCTGTTGTGTGAAGAGCATTAGCAAGTGGAAACACCGTGGTCATTGTAGCCTCTATTCCTAAATGAACTGAACGTCGGATCAACCTCACCAACCAATGTTAATAGCAAATCTGTCACTGATCCACCATGTAGCCCCCACCCCTAAGTGTATCATCCAATTTCTAAGGTCATGGTTGGATTTCCAATTTAGAGCTACCTCACCAACCCTGACTTGAGATTCCGAGATGGCTACCACCCTACGAACACCTCTCATTTGTGGGTCTAGATCCTGAAGGGTGGATTTGTCGTCCGGATGTTGTGAAAATACGTCACACGAATCGTCGACTCCTTCTCATGCAGCCGGTGTTTGCTTGTTTTTGAGGTGTACGTACATTTGTGTATCCTTCACAGTGGAGGCTATCCCAGAAAGATCTGTTTTTTGTAAAACTTTATTAACATGAGAACGTTGCAGCTATAATCTTGATTTAATTAAACATCATTTCTAGGCTTTTTATCCAAGTCATTTCAGCTGATTATTCATATTATTGAATTATTTTTATTATTATTTCGTGGATTAAAGAGAAGCGTTAGGAAGCTTAACCAGGTTTATGCGTTTGTTCTAATATTTCATGTCCAAAATCATCTGCTGTGATTAATCAATAATTATAGAGTCCATTTACTTATTTATTGCTAAACAAATGCAGTTGAAATCATAAATCATAAATCATATTCAAGTTTAATAACATTTGAGGAAAATTGTTTTGTCTCTAAGCATGAGATACATCACATTTACTCCAGTATTACATGAAATATTTACAAAAAGAATATTAACTTAATGACAAAACTAATACACAATATACTAAATACTACTACTATTACTACAATTAAATATATTATATTTAAAATATTTTACATCAGATATGTGTAAATATACCAGATTTTTGGGATGTTTTGGCTGATTAGAGCTTTAGTCAGACTTGAAGAGGCAAGAGAACTGTGATTCAGGATTTTGAACTGTAGAGGGCAGTGTTTAGCCCAGACTTGGGAATTTTACAGCCCTTTGGGTATCCCTGTCCTGCAATGTTGCTTTTATTTTGAAAACCCTGACGTATGGACGCATGTATAACCAATGTATAACATTGTATACACTAACCAGTTACCCCTGCCTCCCTAGAAATGTTGGATTTCCTAATCTTCATGATCCAAATAGGTTGGTGGAACAGATTTGTTTGTGGATGTTTATGGAAGTGCAGTGTCTTATTTATGTGACTCGGTACCACGCTCATGCAGTGTTTTGAATTGGGATTGGGCATTAACCTGTTCCTGAACGTTAAAGGTCGCTGTTGTGCATGTTTTGCATATATTGCCTTTAAACCCTCTGAATAAAAAAAAGAAAGAAAGAAAAAGTGCACGTTTGTTCTCACCTTGACAGAGCAGGTAAACTTGGCTTTAGCCTGAGACTGACAC
Source organism: Solea senegalensis (assembly GCF_019176455.1). Classification (NCBI taxonomy): domain Eukaryota; kingdom Metazoa; phylum Chordata; class Actinopteri; order Pleuronectiformes; family Soleidae; genus Solea; species Solea senegalensis. The sequence continues at coordinate 25,221,220 of NC_058022.1, read as the reverse complement.
TGAGTCTGTACTTTAGGTTCAGGGACACGATCTGAGCAGAGGAGATTTGATTTCATACAAGAAACAAGAGACAAAAAAAAAATACAAAATACAAAAACAGATGTGATGTGAACTAATGACATAGAATAGAAATGACAAGATGATGCATTGCATCTCAGTAAAAATTGATACTTACCCATTACACATAAATGTACGCTCTCCAAATCTTTTATTGATATTCCATCTGCTGACATAACCTCGGGGGTGTATTTCCCGGCTTGGTCTTTGTTAATTTTCTTCAGCTTCAGGGATCCATTTTGATCAATATCATCCTTGCTCCCTTTGCTAAACCTGGGCTCGGCGCCATTCCTCGCTGCCTTTCGATCCACGATTAACGTGTTATCTTTAAGCCATTTTAGTTTTTCGCTGTCGCTCAGGCGATGGTTTTTCAGCGTCACCGTGAAGCTCTCTCCTACTGTGACGTAGTGGTCACATTTATCCTGAGCATCTGTACAACAGAAACAAAATACAAACTCATATATGTTTGTGTGAACCTAAAACTGAACCTTCATCAGTGAATTTTAGTGTCTGCAGCAAAGTAAAAATGTGTAACAGCAAATCAGACGAATACAATTTTAATATACAATAAAATAAAAGTTTTCATGACATTCTTTGGGGGATTTTGAGTGTTTTTGGGAATTATTATTCTTGAGTTCAGCTTGATGATGGCGCTGCAGAAAAGCATTAGGGTTCATCCTCTGGTAAAACTGCTCTCCAAATTTTCATCAGGAAAACAAATGATTTCCAAGTGATTTCAACTTTTTATATTCATTCTTAAACATTAAACAATTCATTATTGAAGCCTATTGAAAGCTCAGCACCGGGTTAGAGGAACCACAATCATTTACAGACTTGTCTGTAACACCTGATATCGATGAATCTTTTCTAAGAGATGTTTAGTTTCATTTCAATTTCATTTTATGCATGTTATTTAAAACATATACTCATAAATCTTGACTAAAATGTGGGGAACGTTTGGAAAATTTATTTGGGGACCCAAAATAAATCTGCCATGACCCATCTGTGGGTCCCGATCCAGTGTCTTGGAACCACTGCAGTAAAGTAAAGTTTTTTTATTGTGTAAATTAACTAAATGTAGCAGTAGTAGTAGCAGTAGTAGTAGTAGTGGTAGTATTATTATTATTAGTAGTAGTCGAAGTAATAGTAGCAGTATTAGTATTGGTAGTATTAGTAGTAGTGGTAGTAATATTAGTAGTAGTAGTAGTAGTATTAGTTATGTGACATTGCTTGAACGATGCTTTGCGTAGTCTCATTTTCAAAATGCATTTTAACGCGACTTGATGGTAAAATAAAGGTGAAATAGAAACTTAAATTCTTGTGCATTGATGATTGACGACTAGTGAAACCACAGCACAGACTCTAGAACTCCAGGAAGCAGCAGGCGACTGTTTGAAGCTTTACACATCACATCTTCACAACTTTATTTCCAGCCTCGTCACCATGATGATTCAAATGGTTCATCCGCAACAATGAAAACGGACATTTTTGATCTGATTACACTGGAAAATTGGTTTGGTTTCACCCACTTTAAAGTTATTTTTATTTATTTCTAATACATATGCAGTGACGCAAATGACATTTTTGTAATTCACTGTTGACATATTTAATAGTATTTTCTTTTTAGTTTGATTCAATTGCGATGAAGTTGCTTTCTATATTTTTTCTATATTTGATGCAAAAAGATTTAAATTAGGAGGCATACTGTATATGTTATTTCAACCTTATTTGTTATATATTGTGCTTAAATATGATATTGCTCAATGTGAGCATTGCTGTGTGAGTCGTCTTTACTGAAAACCCTTGTTTTCCTGTTCATTGTCTGTGACCTCATTTTCAACCAATGACACAATGACACAGTGATGGGTTTGTGCTGCAGCTGAGATGTCCGGCTGACTTTTTGTGTCTAAGTCTAGAAGGTTTCTGGTCTTATTTATTTAATTTTTGGCAAATGTAGAAAAGATATTATCATAAATTATCATAAAATGTAATTTCTTATTACTCGATTTCAACTTTTTGTGGAATTATCATCCACACAAGTACAGCAGCATATATCTTAATTTCTATTTGACTTACTATGGTACAGCACTGTTTTTTGGACTGGATCTAGAAACAAACTTTTACTTTATTTTAAGCCTTTGAATAAGTTTGGGACTATTTATTTTTCAATCAGGAGGTTACACATAAAAACACATAAACAGCAAAGCATACATGATGTGAGATCAGAATACAGCTGCCCTGAAAAAAAAGAAAATGATTGACAAATAAAAAATAAAAAAAAGTAAAATTAGTAACACCTGGCATTAAATTAAGCAGGTTGTCTGCATTTAACTTGGTACATTTAGTTTGAATGAACTTCATTTGTCAGAGAGCTGTCCAAAACATGTTTAAAGATATACGATGTTATCCCAGAACATGTTTTGGACAGAAAAACAGATTAACAATAAAGATGTTAGAGTTACACAGAAAAAAGACATTTCAATAATAGTTGAATTAAGTTAATTCGAATGAACTTAATTCAGTTGGCTGTTACTAATTGAAGCACCTTTTTGTCAACCATTTTCTTTTGTCACTGTAATCTCACATCAGACGTGTTTTATTGTAAATGAGTATTTCCTTCCAGGCTGAAAAATAAATTGTCCATAACATGTTCCAAGACATAAAATCTGACTTAAAATAAATCTTATTCCAATCAAATCCATTTAAAAAGACAGCAGTTGACCAACGTGCTGTACAGTAGTTAGCAATTGAAGTAATTTTAAAAAAATGAACAATTCAGTGTGCCTGGGTTTGAGTACACAAAATTTACCATGTTATCATATAAAAACCCAAAAATAAAACCACAGGTGGAGTTTTTTCGTTGAAACATGATGATGTAAATTTCCTTCATGGTTTGTTCGCCTCTTTGCTGAGAAAAATCAGTGAAATTAAATTAAAATTTACGGAGCATTTTGACTGATTTTTGGAGGGAAATATAGCTGCAGAGCAACTAATTGGAGTTGACAGTACCTGTGGTGGAGATGATGAAGCAGCAGAGCAGCAGCAGAGTGATTTCAGAGGTTGCAGCCATCTTCATTGCCATCCTCCTCATATTCAGCTAGAAAGAAACAACAGCCGATTTCCATTATCAGGGTTATTTCCTGTCACAGCAGCGTTAGATCACTTCCTTTGTGTAGGTGTGAATCTTCATGGTTTGTACAGGAAGTGATCCATGAGGCCCTCTTTGCTTTCAACAACCACAGATAAACACATGTGTATTTTTATAGATTTAGTATTTAGTCAGTAACTAAAATTATAACGTGTGGTCTGCTTTTGAAGGTCATCACAGCACAGTTTAATCCTAATTCTGATACAAATCCCTATATTGGTCACACATTCATACACATAACCTTTTTTTCAGCCACAGAATGTCAAAGGAAACTTAAATAACAGATTAAATAATAAATAAAAGCAAAGTTTTGCTAATTAAACCATTACTTGTGTGTTAAAACTATTCAAAAATCACTTGTAGACACAGGTTTGAGCTTTTCTAAATTTCAAAAACATGATTTTTTTTTTTTTTGTCTAAAGTTTCAAATGACTTTAATTCAGAATAAGGTCAACTAAACACACATGCTTTGTTTGGCCTTATGCCTACAGAGGGCGCTGCTGCTCTGGAAACACAATGTTTAATTATCACACTTGTTGAACTCAAACGCCAGATGTCAGATGTGTATTATAGTGTTGTAGTCAAGACCACCTAAACCGAGACCAAGTCGAGACCAAGACCACAGTGTATGGAGACCAAGACAAGACCAAGACTTTGAGGGGTCGAGACCGAGACGAGACCAAGACCGAGGCAGGGTGAGAACCAAGACCAGACCTCACAACAAATGATAAACACGTGACGTGGACATTGCGAAAGACCACCTGAACTTTTAAGTAGAGTTTGGTTGCATTTTAGCAATGTGATAATGTGGGAAACACGATAAAATCTGTTTCACAAGTGACTCTTCTGTGCATCTCTATTGCGTTTCACATCCCGCCACTTTATTCTTCTTTCAGTTTCCATTCCAGTATCTGAAACATGTTCCCCTTTCGGGAATTGCAATAGATTGCTGTTGTACATAAAGTATATTACATCATCACGTTGAAGAAAGGCTCATTATTATATGTTGCATGCACATTAGTCTTTAGGACAGTTGCTCTTTCAGTGGCATCATGTTACAGTTGATACAATACGAAATACTGAGATTAAGGCTGTTATAATGTAGGGTAAAGAATCCAGAGGCATCTCTATGATAGATGTATCAGGATGTGTACGGAATACTGGTTCTATTGGTTTATACATATTCACAAGGATACAGGGGATGGGACACAAAGGTGAGGGCAAGATTGAGTCAGATGATCCACTTGGACTAGCCTTAAAAGGGTGAAGTCGAAAGAAGAAGAAAAAGAAGAAGTATATGTAAGGTTTTGAGGGTGGAATGAGTTCTCAGGACAAGTGGACAGACCGTGTTCCTGTGAGGGACACAGATGACCCTCTTCTGTTAAATGGGCCTTTATATAAATAGAGCAGTTATTTTTCCACTGCTCTGCTCCAACTTGTCTGTGCATCACACTGGAGACACTGCACAAACCCTTCAGATGAAGCGGCATCCAATCGCGATCCGCGTTAGCGGCCAATCGGAGAGAGCTGGAGGTGACTTTCATTATCATAGCAGAACGCTTCAAAGAAATGTTGTAATGATGTGGACTGACCTCAGGGTGGAGGATTGCTCAGATAAAAAAAAAATGTCTGAATTGAAACAGAGAAAATGTGAAAAAAGTATCATGCCAATTAGTTTTTAGATTAGAGATTAGATTTAATTAAATTGATCCCAGACTGGGGAATTTTTATTTTTACAACAGCAGGGTTGGGTGCTACAGGAGAGGATTAGGGCCACAAAGTCAAAATTCTGACTTTAATCTCAGTTAAATGCCATTCAGACGGATCTGAATGGGTAGGAAAGTTGTGTGATAGAAGATGTGCTGTATGAACGTGTGACCGAATGACTGAGTGAATGTAGTAGTGTAAAGACGCTTCAAGACTAGACAAGCGCTATATAAATACACACCATTTATCATTTTGTGTACAAATGAGAGAAGATAAGAAGTACATGTCTCTCTCTCTGCTTACTCCCTGTCTTGGGCAGCCCGTGGACAAGTGGAAAGGGAACTTGGCTTGTAACCGGAGGGTCGTTCATTCAAATCCCCACCTGGCCAAAAGGGCTGGGGTACCCAACCCCCATTGCTCCCTGGGCGCTACTCAGTGTGGCAGCACCCTGCTCCTAATTCTAGGATGGGTCAAATGCAGAGGAATAATTTCCCTAAGGGGATTAATAATAATTCTATCTCTTCCACTGTGTGGTTTTATACTGACTAAAAGTGTCAGGGCAAATAACAAAAACTCATCATTCATTACGAAACGGCTGAAAAAGTTATTTGTAGTGACCACTTTGCATTCACATGATGGTCAACTGAAGTATTAACAAGCTGATTTATGTATTAGATATTAGATTAAGATTATATAAAAGAATGAGCTCTAACAGTGGCCAGTGATAAGAACATGTACTTCTGCATTAATGGGCTGCACTATATGCAACACATGTAATGTGTAATCCCCTGTGAGCAAGGTAATTCTTCACTGGGTTATTATTTACAAATTCTACTGTGTATTTTTGGGCTGTAAATGGAAGAAATAGTAGATTTCTTTCTTTTTTTTAAAGCTCATCTCAAGCTGGTGGATCAAGTGGAGTGAATCCTCAGACACAAAAATACACCACGTGAATATGATATCAAAATGTCAGAGCTGGATTATGTTTATGGATTATCTTTAACAGCCATCTATATTAGGAAAGGATAGACTTACACATCCGTTCTTCCTGTAGAGTTATGGAGGACATGGAGGTTGTCACAGAGCACAGGCTCCAGGGGTTGTCCCACTTTTGGTGGCGCTGACGCTTCACTTTCGCCTGTTTGACAGAGAAATGTAATGTGAAAAGATGAAGCTCTCTGTGTTTATGGAAGAATAAACATAGCGGAGATTCATGAGTACAATGAGAGGACGTGACATCGGAAAGCAGATGAGATGAGCTGGGAGTGACGTCACCTCAGAGTTCACGGCATTCCAGAGAAAAGTAGGGGAAATAAAAGAAGCTAGTCATTATTAGCAATACTTCTACTACTCTAGTCATTGTTAGCCACACCAATCGATAGCAACCTCTACAAAGGATTTTCATTTATTAGAAATCAATGATCGATTGCGATAAAAGCGCAAATTTCCCTTTATTATTTACAAAAACTGTACATTAAGCTCTTCGTCCCTAACTCTCTTTTTGCTAAACAGCAATTATTATTTATTATGTCAATTGTCTTGGTATCAAAATAAAGAAAACACTTGTGAGATTCCACCAGAAGTGTAAGCATCACTGTACTGTAGATGCCACTGTGTCAGAGTAAATGCAGATGGAACCCAGCATGAACAAATATTGCATTTTAAAGTAAATATCACCGTTAAAAAGGTGCATAAAATCTCATGTGACCAGTGCCGCTTTTCAATGTTTACACTGTTACGGTGTTTTCGGCTCCTGCTGGTGTCTGAACTGTGTTTGGTAAACATCAGAAGGTTTTTTTTGTGAGCTTTTGGTCAAGTTTCTGACCTTTCTGTGGGTATGCATGCATGTCTGTGTTTATTAAAGTGAGACATGGCTTTATGCTGCCAGGGTCAGGGAAGAAGGGGTTTTAAAAATGGATGAAAATCAGCATAGCCATAGTCAGTGTGAACAAGACTGGATTAAATTACTAGCACCATTAAAACTTCACGAGGCTCACACTGTGACAGTGTGTAGTACAAATGTGTTACTAAATTAAAAGGCAGTTTAAAAATAAATCAGCTGTGATTTCACACTCGATAGGCCCTTCCTGATTTGAGTCTCTATTCTCAGAGGAATGACAAGTGTGGCCAAAAATCCAGTGCACACTGGGTTTGAGTTATTTTTAGAGACCTGGAGTCACAGGGCTATCTTTGAATTAAATTGTTGCTGGGTATCTCTGGGGAATGCTATCCTCTGGAGGTGCTGGATGTTGGGACGTGACAGCAGACAACGCACATCAGGTGCTGTATGGTTTTATGTTGCGAGGCCCGGCTGCGTTTTTTTTTTTTCCACGTTTTTGTATGACACACACACACATGCCATCATTGTCTACGGTGGATTAGGCTTACAACAGTGGCCCGCTGTGTTTACTTCTGGCTAATGTGGTGCATCGGTAGACACTGGGTTAGAAGTCATTTATGTAATGTTTGAAACGAGCAGATGGCGACAGCTGTTGTGTCTGTTGTGGATTTTGACGCGTTTCATCTTGAGTGGGCTGAACACTTTTGTTTTCGAGTCATGCTGGTCATGATGACACTGTGACAGGTGAACACTTTGATTTTGTGGCAGTAAAGACTTCCATTTTTCATTCTTGTTTGCGGGCACTTAAGATAGTTTTGTTCCAATCTCTTTAAGGGTTTCAAATTAGATGGAGCATTCGTTTGCTGCCATGAACCGGAGAGTAAAGCATGTGGAAAGACCGTCGTTACAATTCAGAGTATAAAGAAGGTAAAGAAAAACATACGATTAAATACAATTAAATGTGCAAAGTGAAAACAAGGTAAACGACAATAGCTTCCCTATACACAGTATATACAGTGTTATAATTTGCAGTATTGCCCAGAGAATGAGGCAGTTTTGGTGTGGGTGTGATCTACTGGCAGGGAGGAAAGACCTGCCACTGTCAAAAACTCCATCAGATCCAGACAAGCAACTCTCTCTGTGTTGTTTATATCTCATGCTGCCAAGTGACAAGTGTGCAGCGCTGCACACAGGAAGTGATTCATTTTATGTCAAGACACGAATAACATTGTGCTTGTAAAGTGAGGCGACAGCAACCAGGTTAGAGTGTGCCTAAAAACACAAAGAAACACAACTATTGACCACTCCTGCGTGCTATTATATACCTTTTTTATCTCTCAATTCGTAGCATAGTGATTATGTTAATGACTAAAGCAGTAAAGCAGCCCTACATGTATTTTATTTTTTAGGGAACAACTGAAATATCCTGGTAGTGGTTAGCATTCTTGCCTTTGCAGCAACACAGTCAGAGCAAGGGTTCTCAGATTACCCCCCCACAGTCCAAAAACATGCAGATTTGGAGATTAGGCAAATTGGACATTCTAAATTGACCGTAGATGTAAGTGTGAGCATGGATAGTTGTTTATTTCTATGTGGCCAGTGTGATGGACAGGCGGCCTGTCTAGGGCGTGCCCACCATTCACCCTGTGTCCGCCTCCCCGTGGCCCTTGGAGGATAAAGAGGTAGAAGTTTAGTGGGTGAGTGAGTGAGTGATTGCAATACCCTGAAAACATTTTTTAAATCAAATTCCTCTTTTCACAAACACGTTAATGTCATTTGTGTGGAACTCAGAGGAGAATTGTTATGTTGGATTGGGGCTGAGCTTCAAACGCCTCACGTCACATAAAAACCCTCCCTGCTCTTTGACAGAAGCCTCTGGAGAGAAGCGAGTTGTAGGCTTCTCCACATAGCTGCCTATATGTGGAAAACAGAGAGACACAGATAGAGAGACAGAGAGAGAGAGAGAGAGGGAGAGAGAGAGAGAGAGAGAGAGAGAGAGATGTGTGTGAAGCTGCCAACAGAAGCAATAAGTCTCCCAGGGTAAACACAGCTGATGGGGCAAATCCTCCCTCCATCCCTCACAGGGGATTTATCTATCTATCTATCTATCTATCTATCTATCTATCTATCTATCTATCTACCTACCTATCTATCTATCTATCTATCTATCTATCATATAGTGACACAAATGGAAGTGACACTATTGTTCATATTTAGATTTGTGCTAACCGTAGCATTTAAGTTTATATCCTCTACTAACACTGACAGTGACGTTCAGCTGCTTTTGTCCCCACCGCTGCGTGTGTGTGTTCGGGGAGGCGGGGGCATAAGGGCAGAGCACGAAGTGGACAAGCACTCAAATACACACTTTAGTGGGGAGCAAAAGCAGTTTGTTGGACAGTATATTTGATACTGTTGCCTTTACAATTCTATTCTGTAGAAACACTATTGAACATGGATATTCAGGGACTTTGGTCCCCACTAAAGCATACAAGTCCGCGCGTTGAAACGCCCAAAACATTTCCGGTGCAGAAACCAAACTTTTTAACACCCACTTTGGTGCATTTCTCAAAACAATTAGTGCAAAGTGCAAAAGCACAGCACTTGCTCAAGATGGAAAGCAAGTATTCATGTCAATGAAACTGCCAGTGTCATCAAAATGAGAAGTCTTGACACCATTGTTTTGAACAAGATAGTCAAGTTTTCATTATGACAGTTTATTCTCTCTCAAGTAAGTCAGTACAAGACACTGAACACGTACGTTTCTTTGCAATTCTCCAGCATTGTGCAAAAGAATAATACACTACAGTCACTTATTTAGAACAAACATTTCTCTGTGCACAAATGTGAGGTTGTCATTCAACAGTAACAATGTCCAATACCATACATACCTGTTGTCCCTACGAAATGTGTGAATGATTGAATTCACAGTGTTTCCTCCAACATTTGGTTGCAGACCTCCGACCAGCCTCAGCCATCGTGAGGCTGTGATTGACAACATGGTCCACAACTGTAGCCCTAACTTCTTTAGGACTCTTGGCCTCTTCTCCCTCTTCCCCTGTCTGTTTCGCCCCCTTCCCCTTCCTCCCCGCATCCTCACCCCCTCTTCCACGGTTCATATATGCTTGCCAAGTGATTCATCCCTGAGTGACTGTGAACAAGTGGCGTGTCACTGGTTACACCTCCTCGTGAGTGAAAGCTGAAGTTCACCTGAGAGCAATTGTTCAATTTAGGAGACAGTTCCAGGAAAAAAAAAAACGGTCAAGAAAGGTATAAAATTAGCTTGACATAATTTGATAACTAGTTCAACAATTTTGTATGTATTGACTTAAGCAATGAAATGAAGACTATTATTGGGAAGGACTATTCAGCGTCCATAAGTATAGTTTATTTTTGACTGACATTGGCAATTTGTTCAGAGAAAGGAGAAATTGCTAGTTATGTAATAGTTAAAATTAATAATTAAAATAGTTAAAATTAATAGTTATGAGAATTTTCATTCTGCTCTGAGAAAAGCCCCAAAGCGACTGAGAAAAACTTGGCAAGATTACAATAAAGTAACAGGTACAAAGTCAAGTAGTGATATTTTTCACATAACACAATCTTTACTACTAGATTTAAATGGGTTTTTTGTGTTAAAATAAATGCTCGGTGTATTTGCTCATTTTAGTCTGAAAAAGGCTTATGTGTAAATGTGTCATACAACCGAACTTCAAAAAAACATGAGCTATCCCTTTAAAACTGCATCATAGAAAAATTCCCTCTTGTTTTTCTGCCTCTGTGTTTTCCTCTCTCTTTCTTTTTTCTTTCTTACATGTCACCATGTAAGGCTGCTCTGAGATCAGCTGCTCCTCAGCACAAACACACAGAAGAAGGAAACTATTTTCATGGCAGAGTTCCATTTTTATAATAATTAGATATAAAAGCAGTGTATTCATAAAAGAATGAACACAAATTGATCATTGAGACGCATACAGTCCATCTGATTCTACGATGGGAGGGGAGCAGGTAAAGAAAGTGAAGAAGAGAGAAGTAATGCTTGTTAAACACCACTAACTAACTAACTAACTGACCAGTCCATCAGATACAGAACAGAACAGGGAGAGAAATTATTGTTTAACCCCTCTGTTTCACACCTGAACACTGTTACCAGAGCAGCTACAGTCTGATCTAATCTAATCTAATCTGACCTAACCAGCTGTTCATAGTTCATGCACCTTGGTGTTGATGGCTGGAATTAATCTAAAACGGTTCCTCTCAGTCCTGACCCGATAGCATGGAAGAAAATACACAACTTTATAAATAACTTCAAATAATAAAGATTTTATGTTGTTGTTTTTTTTGTTTGTTTTTTTTATTTTACAAACATATTCCCATTTTTTAAGACTTTGTGAGAATTAGAGGCATCTCATAAGATGCTCCTCCCTCTCTACAGCACGTCAGAAAACTACAGTGGCCTTCACATAGAGGATGAGCAGAGAGGATGTGAACACTGTTTTCCAACTGTCTCCACTCTTTCACTCTTTATGTGCAGCTTTATGTGGGTGAAGCTGCTCAAGTGGTTGACAAACTTATATTGATATATATTGAATGACCTCCCAAATTTATGGAGGACCAAATGGGACAAAATTAAATAAATAAATACACCATTAAATCATTCATTAAATGTGTCATTAAATAATGACACGTGTCATTAAATACATTACATTAATTAAAGACACATTTCATTCATTTAATGACACATTTTATTATTTCATGGTTCGTGTTGCAGTGGATCAATAATTTATTTTATCTGTCAAACTCGCCCATCAAAGTCAGAGGGCGGGGCTAACGCTGATCGTCATTAAATAATGAAATGTGTCTTTAACTAATTAAATGTATTTAATGACACATTTCATTATTTAATGGTGTATTTATTTATTGAATTTTGCCCCTTTTGGTCCTCCATACAAATTATGTCAGGAGGTAAGTGTTTGGTTTTCATAGCATTATATTTTTTTTAATTTTCGATACTTTATTAATCCCCTTAGGGAAATTATTCTCTGCATTTTCACCCTTCCTAGAATTAGGAGCAGTAGGCTGCCACACTGAGTAGCGCCCAGGGAGCAATGGGGGTTGGGTACCTTGCTCAGGGCCCTTTCGACCTGGTGGGGACTTGACGTGGCGACCTTCCGGTTACAAGCCAAGTTCCCTCTCCACTTTTTATATGAAATATAAAATAAAACTTATATAATAAACCTGTTAAATGCCATGTCTTCACTCTTTCCAAAACATTTTCACATGTGGCCCTAATCCTCTTCCGTACTGATACAAAACATACTTATTGTAAGTTTTGTATACATTTCATTGCAAGTAAAACCTCCTACACAGTGGACCTTTGACTATGACTCAAAGAATAGCTAAAATAAAAATTTAGACACTTATTATAATTCTTTTGTTTTGTCATACAAGATGTCACTTGTTTACGTGGATGATTTTAGACATGGACATATCCTTAAATCATCACACACAATATTACATTAGTTTGATTAGTAGTGAAAATGTCAAAGGGTCGTCAAGGTGGTGGGTTCTTCCTCTGGAAACTATGATTTATAAATAATCACACGTCATCAATCAAGTGCTTAAAAGCAGCGTCTGTGCAGCCACAGCACTAGCATGGCTAAGCTTGTGATACTTTTTTAAAGATTTTAGAGACTTTGACAATTCAGATATATACTGTATATATATATATATATATATATATATATATATATATTTAATGGTTTTAAAAAAGTGGATGTTGTGAAAATGTAACTTTTAAAGACAATACATCTTAGAAATGTTCCATTTATGTCTGCGTATCAGTGGCAAGACTTCTATATACTAGCTATTTGAAATCTTTTTCTGCACCATTAAGCGAGGATCACGTTATCTCTGGTAAGAACATTACGGTTGTCATGAAAGGTGACACAAACAGACTCTCTGCATCCAGAGCGGAGCAGTGAGAAGCAGCACCAGCCCAGTTACGTGACTGACAGCCTGTTTACATGCAGATTCTCCTTATAAGGCAGATGTAATCGTCTTGGAGCCTCAGAGGCAGAGTTATTTTTACTTTTTCTGGATTTTTCTTTAAAGCCCCCATGTCTCTTTTGATTTCTCCCAAGTGAACGAAGCTGTCCAGGACTTCAAACACATCAGAGCTCATGCACACAAAAACAGTGCCTCTGAAAAATAACCTATATTCATAATATAGAGCAGATTATATTATATTATGAAAAACACGCTGTGATTCTCCAGATCAAATGTAATATTATTGTGATAAAAGAGAAAATGCTTTAAATCCTTAAAATGTCTCTTTTGCTCATTTTGCGTCACACAAAATGATGATATTTGACTGAAAAAGAAGAATACCACTTCAAATACACGCACATTTATTAGTGAGTAGGTTTGATGCATATTTTCCACCTCTAAGCTATATAAACGTGAATGTTAATTGGATTTAAAGATGATGTGTATTTGTGTAATGAGGGAGGGTGTGGCCTAAAGTGATCAACACCCTACATAAAGGTATGGATAATTATTAGGCAGTTCCTTTACTTCAGACAAAATGGATGATTTAACAGACTCTGAAAAGTCAAAAATTGTAAAAATGACTTTCAGGGGGATGAAGCGCTCTTGTGTAGCTGGGCGTGATCAGCAAATAGTCAACAGGGTTCCAAAAACAAGACGCAAATGATCTGGTAAAGACTTCAGAAGAATTAACAAGCATTAGCTTGTTTTTGCATTTTAGTTTTATCATCATCTATCATCATCAACACTATATAAATACAGACCATTTACCATCTTTTTGCTGTTTTTATTGGGTCCTCGAAATGTAACCCTCGGACCAATCTGTGGGTCCCGCCCCCCTGTTTCGCACCGTGAACACATAGAGACAGACAACCATTCACTCTCACACTCACACCACATTGCAGTTTAGTGTCCAATCAATTCGTCTTTGGACTGCAGGAAGAAGACGGAGAACTATTATAATGATATATAATGATAATCATTATGAGGAAAAACAATCGCAATTGAATCAAATCACGAATCATCAACAACCGGTCGTACTCGTGCCACTGTGGGTGATCACAGATTAGAGTTCTTCATCCTCTGTTAAACATGTCTATGGCACAGCAGCTGGAACGAGGCGATGCATCAAGCCTGCAGTTTGGCCTGAAATCAAACGCCGCGGCGCGGAGTCGTCTATTGTCTTCATTATCCTGACAGGCCGAGAGACACTTGGCGTTAGCCCGGTGCCATGGAACAGCTGATGGCACTTCTAAATATACAGTTTGGCCGTGAGCACACCAGTGCACCGGCTGGGAGTTGATTCCTCGCGATCCAGATATTGTTGAAGCAGCGAGTGATTCAGTCGTTTCATTGTTTGACGTCATGCAATAAATGTTTTTAACTATGTATGTAGCGTTATTCTAATCTCGATGACAAGTCGTTTAGCGATCGAGTTTTTCATTTAGCTGTTCACTCATTCAGACTGTATGAATCTGAATCACATGCTGGCACAGGAGAAAACCTGGGGTTTGTAATTAAAAAGTCGATATCAGTAACTGTATAAACTTGTAACCTGATACAGTTGTTGTGTATCTGCTGCTTCTGTCTCTCCCTCATCTCCCTCTTGTCCTTTCTCTCCCCCCATTTTCTCTCCCCCACCTCTCCACTGTCCCCCATTTTTCCTTTCACCCCAACCGGTCGAGGCAGATGACCGCACATCTCTGAGCCTGGTTCTGTCAGAGAGTTTTTTCTCTCCACTGGTACCTAGTGCTTGCTCATTGTGTGAACTGTTGGGGTTCTCTGCTCTCTTTGATGTTGTCTATGTACAGTGCCTTGAGATAATGTATGCTATGATTTGGCACTATACAAATAAAATTGAATTGAATTGAATTAAAGGTCACATGTGTAACATGTGACATAAGGCTTTATGGAATATAAAAGTCTAAATAAAGTCTGGTGTTGGTTTCCCGTCGCTTTAAAGTTGACACTTTTCCTCAAAGGAAAGCTGTAAAAAAAAATGTTTTTGCCGGCCTAAATGTGGTGTATGAAGCGTAGGGAGCGTAACTGTACTGTAGAAAACAGAAAACCTGACTCAAAGAACTTGAAAACAAAGGTTAAGGAAAACAGAACAACAACAAAAAAAGCACCTGAGTAATCCAGGGCGAATATTCCCAATGTTTTAGTTCAAAACCATGCTTCAAGGTTTTGATGAAATTACCAAAACCTTTCTTGGGAATGACTCACTGACTCATTTGTGGCTAGGGTATGATTTATATTGGTAATTGAGTCACGGTAGTTTCTCATATGAGTCCTCATATAGAAAGTTTGCTCCATCATAATATTAAACATCCTGGTATCCCCTCTCTCTTCCAGTCTTCTCGATGTCCTGCCTTTCCCAACACCCACTCCCCCTTCTCTCTCTCTCTCTCTCTCTCACACACACACACACACACACACACATCGTGTTTACAGCCTTGGAGAGCGCTGCATATCTGACATTTCCCTCCCAAACTCCAACCAGCTCTGTTCTCTTCTGAAAGGTAAGAAACAGCATCCATTCCTGACTCTCTTTCAGCATTTTAGACACTAAATTGAGGAGATTAATAACCTATACATGCTAATCAAATGCTTATTCGTAATAAATGAGCTACCTTTGAAATATGTTTTTTTTTCTATGATTGAATGAGTATTAAACTACTTCAACTTGTCAGTAAGTGGTGGCTGACATTCTCCGCACAGTAACAGATCACAGTGACGGTGTGACATCATCAGTGAGCGTTAGAGGAGTCTGTGTTTGAGTTAAGATAAAGAGGACGGCTGTATATAAATCACATGAAAATAAAGTCACTGTACACATTCAGTAAACACAGCTCTGAAGAAGAAGAGGAGGAGGGAGAGTGGAAACAGGACTGAACCTCCCAGAGGGACAAACATCTCATCTCATCATCTGCACGTCTTACTTTCCCATCAGAGGCTCACAACTTTATTTTAGCGCATCGAGGATCTAAAATCAACAAACAACACACTGAGGTCGTCATTAGAACGACGGCGGCTTTGAGTTTAAGAGCAGTCACCGCCTTCCACCTGTGATACAGGCAACACAAGGCCCTTTGAAATTATAAAGCACTTTCAATACACAAAGGTAGATTCATGGTGGCGAGCAGAAACCTTGAAAAACAGCACAGAGGCTTGAAAGAACTAAAAGATGTCAAAATAAACAGTCCATAACAAACGCTTCAAAAGAGTTGAAATAAATAGTAGATTATTTAATAGTAAATGGTCTAAAGAGGAAGTAAAGCTAATTCTCTAACTATACAACTAACTACCTGCGTTAAAAATAACTCTGTTTAATTAAAATAAAGTAACATAAAAGAATACAGATAAAATGTTAAAAAAAGTACATATCAGAAAAGGAGCTCGCATCGTTTTAAAAGAACTTTCAAATATATTTTTAGTGTAGATTTAGTGTTTTTAAGGTTGTGATATAGAAAGATTATATTATTATCAAACACACAAGGTTGTAAATATAAAATGCTCTAACTGGTAGTTGAAGATTGTTTATTGAGTGATATTTTCTGTTTTACCCTAACCTCACTTCACTAAAAAACGGGGGCTTAAGGCGACAGCATGCTAGTGCTGACACACACTGATAAAACTCACACCCGTGGAATGACAGGCATCCAAAGGTCCTCATAGTCCACACACACACACACACACACACACACACACACACACACACACATTTTGATGGGGATTCATTTAATCGTTCTCTTCATTTCCACATCTTAAACTTCACATTTAAAAACAACAGAACCCGCAAATGAACTCAGACACAGGTAAAAATAATACCTGGCTCATGGACGACTCTTCTGCTTCAAACAGCGTGAACAGACAGGTCGAATTTGTGTATTTACCGTGGACAAAATGAGAATAAGTCTCAGATAATGATGTGTCAAAGCACAGCACTGGCTCACATGCTGTCAGTCACACGATGGCACAGGCCCACGACCTCGCTGTATCAGAGGTCACATGACTGGCCAGGATTTGAGGAGAAAACGAAGGAAGATATTAAAGAATGTCTCAAATTTTCACTTCACTCAAGATATTTTTTATGTCTATTGTGTGACAAAGATGAGAGGATGGCAATTTAAATTGATCATACGATTCTCAGGTTTGGAATAAAGGGGACACTTCTTCAGGTGCAGTTCTCATCATGTCCACTAGATGGTGACAAATACAAAATATTTGCATAAGCTCGAAATGTGTGATGGGTTGAAAATGAAAATCAGTGAAATAAGAAAATAAAGTAACAGAAAACTACACAGAATAGCGATGCAGAAATATCAAAAATAATATAAAAAAGGACCTCAGATTGTTGTAAAACTGCAATTTCAAAGACTGCCAGAGTATATAGATTAAATCATTTCTACGATACTTGCTGCCTAATAAGTTCAAATGTATTTATATAGCGCTTTTCTAGTCATGATGACAACTCAAAGCTGCTTTACATTCAGCCATTCACGGCCATTCACTCACACGTTCATACATCTGTACACAGCACTTGCTCAAGGACACATTGGCATATATATACAAGCAGAGCTGGGAATACTCGCTTTACCGCACTAAATAACATAGAAATGAACTTAAAGCCGTTGATATCCCTGAATATAAAAGTATATCTAGTTTGAGTGTTGGTTAAAAAACGTGAAATCCCTTTACTGACTGATAATATCACAGTTGATTACATGCGGCCTACTTAATATCATGTTATAATGAAAATATGGCCTGCAACCTCCTGATAGAATATAGACAGAATATCGTACTAAATATGTTTGCTCGCAATATTTTTATAATAGTTATAATAAGACATTTGGTTGTAATTACACATTATTAAATGTATTACATTCAACAGTAAATTAGATATATTTAAGCTTGTTTGGTTTTGTCCTCATTATTATTTACTTAATTCTAGACTTATTTCTGACTTAGATTTTGACATTAATAGATTTATTGTGCATCATTTTGATTGTAAGTCCATATCGAAACAAAAACATGAATATGTAATGCGACATCATGGTGGAAATTGTGTGTTTTTCGCACTTTTTTTTCTCTAGACCGGCCTCCTCTTGACCAGACTAGATGCTCATTGACCCCCAGGTCATTTGAGTTTGACACCCCTGCTGTAGAAGAACAGGTCAGCACGAGAAACCTATGTTTTACTGCTTGACTACGTGTGTGTTTTGAGTCCTGTTGTGAGGACCTAAATCTGTTTATACAGCCACATTATGGGGACTTGTCTTCCTTAAGGGGACAAAAGTTAAGTCCCCACCAGTCTCACATGAAGAAGGAGAAGATAAAAATGGAGGATAAAAGTGTTTCAAAAGTTAAATTTTTATCATCCCATGGAGAAATAAGTGGATATGTTCCTGTTACTAAAGTATAAATATGACTCTATGAATTCATAACTTTCTTATCGTCACTATAGCAGGAGTTTCAATAGAGTTAAAAATAGAGACCCACTTGGCAGAGCTGGTCAACAAGTGCTAAGATGTTCACTGGCTGTGTGAGCCACAAGTATGCTCATCACTTCACTGATCAGGTGACTGAAGGGTGTCGCTCACATGCTTTTGTCTCTTACAGCATTAAAATCTTTAACATACAAACATTCCATCTATTTCAGTCTGTTATATGTTATTAATGTCATATTTACCACATGTGGCAACGGCAGCCATTGACTGTGACTCTGCCGACGATTGTCATATATCATAGTACATAAATAGTAGATACTGACACGTGTGCTGTGTCATTTTCTGTTTTTTAACTTGCAGTCTTTCATGTACAAACAAAATTTAAAGTCATTCACTCTGTCATTGTGGCTTCTGTGCCGCAATCACCGACACGTTAGCAGAACTCAGCTGACAACGTGTATGAGATACTGACATGAGTCTCACACTCACACACACAGGTCTGGAAGCCTGACATATTTCCCTCTTCTCTCCCCCCAGTCCGTCAAAATCTAACCCCTCCTCTTCCTCCTCCTGCGCCGCCATGGAGCGTGTCCAGCACATGACCAAGTCGGCCATCCGCCGAGCGTCCCAGATCGAGGTCAACCCACAGACCAAAAGGAACCTGCAGGAGCTGTTTGTCAACTTCACCCTCATCCTCATCTGCCTGCTCCTCATCTACATCATCGTCCTGCTCAGCAGCTGAGAACAGTCTCTCTCTCTCTCTCTCTCTCTCTCTGTCTCTCTCTCTGTGTGGCTCCACTGACCTGTCCATGACCATGAAGAAGGAAGAGTCCACTCTGTGTGTGTGTGTTTGTGTGAACAGGTCATGGACGATGTTTCTGGAAAAGCTGATCGGGGATCAGTCTCGTCCACGTCCGGAAGTGACCCATGGTCCATCATCAGCTGCATCTTCATTTAACTGCTGTAAACATCTGCCTGCTGCTCATTCACATCAATCCTCTGCTTTGTTAGCAATGTTCTGATTTTCAAAAAAACACACTCTCCCATTTTTAAGACATCTTTGTAGAGTTAAAGTAACACTAAGTCTGATTGAGACCAAAATACGTGACAGTTACATTAAAAGAGTTAATTTTATCACTCTTGTGTGATGGTATGATACGGTACAGGTGGAGCTCGACCCATGACAGTCAGCTGATTGGGCAACAAATAAGCATCACTCCCAGAACAATTCTTAGACATTTTAATTGGATGAGCCTCAAATAAAACTTAGGAACTAGTTTTTCTTTATTATAAACTGATTGCTGTTCTCTTTTCTTTTACATTTTCTAACTTTTTAGCTTCGCAGTGACGTGCGTGCCTGACTGTGTATGATAAGATAAGATCATTTACTTTACTTGTCCGAAAATGGGTATATTTACAAAATGTACAATTTACTATAGGCCTCTGTCTAGTCGGTATAATACTCAATTAGTTAGGGTTAAATTGACTTTAACACTGTTTTCCTGCATAGAAAATATCACATTAGAACAATGCAACCGTGTCTGTATTTCAATTTAACTCCCACCGCCCATTGAACCCTGTTCCTTCTTGCAGCAGAGGGATCAAAATGTTTTTTTTTATCACCTTTTTAGAAACCTGTCGCTAAGCCGTACATGTTTCTGTTAGCTTATTTGTTTGAAAGACACAAGACACATGTTTAAAGTCTAAAAGTGGAGTCTCTGACGATGCAGAACTGGCAGTCGTTTATTAGTATATCAGCGCAGAAACCTTCACTTTTGCATGGTGTGACGTCACTGAATGACATTTTATACATCATTATTAAAACTGACTACCCTGTTTGGTCAGTTGCAGAACTGTAAAAGACACACACATACTGTATATACAGTATATTTATATATCTCATGTGTATTATTGTGAATATTGTGAGGATTATTTTATGTAGGAGTTTGAAATCATGAACCACGAAATAAACTGCATGGAAAGTGTTTTCTGAGGCAGGTGTGGATGTTTTTTGTTTTTTTTTGGAAAATATTCATTCATTTTTTCACAGCTTTATCCTCCACATGATGATCGTGGGGCCGCTTGAGCCAGTCCCAGCTGACATAGGGTGTAAGGCGGGGTCACGCCCTGACAGGTCACCATCGTGGGGCGGACACACAGAGACAGACAACCGTTCACCCTCACATTTACACCCATGGTCAGTTTAGAGCAGAGGGGTCAAACTCAAATGAACTGGGGGGCCAATGAGTGTGTGTAGACTGGTCAAGAGGGGGCCGGTCTGGAGACAAAAGTGTTGGGTCACGAGTGGGCAATTATTATCGTGAAAGTAAAAAATAATATTCCATCATGATGTCAAAAATAAAGATAAACGTGATGATATTTCATACATTTATAAGTAAAAGTCTTTGTACTGAAATGATGCATACTTCACAATAAAAACATGTATATCCTTAGGTATATTTAATAAGTTTTCATTATAACATGATATTAAGTGATGGGCCGCATGTAATTGTTTGGGGGCCACATATGGCCCACGAGCCTGTGGTTTAGTGTGTCTGCATGAAACAGAAAAAAAAAAAAACATACTCGGTCGGACCAGATAGTGAGCACTGTAAGGCAACAATGCTAGCCACAACTCCGCCATGTGGCAACAATAACAACACAGGTGATGGGCAGTGTACTGACACACATGCTGCCTTTCTATGTATATTCAAATGGAAGAAAAATGTTTTTTCTTGTGTGGAAAAAATACAGATCATGGTCTCTGTTAGTAAACAACATGTATTCAGTGTCATGTCAACAGATGATCCATTTACACTTGGTTAACTGAGGGGGCAGTATAGTGTCAGTCAGGAAACCGACAAAGAAGAGTCTATAAAGGGCATTTAAAAATAATGAAAGTTTCAAAGTGCGCTATTATGTCCATCTGCAGTGTATGATGTCATTCCATCAGCACTATATCTGCTTTGAGTTTCTGTCTATCTTGGATCAAGCACAATAAAATAACCTCACCTTTTGCATTTTTGTTGCGTCTTCAGGGCCACCGTACTTATCTGTTTATTACGTCATCTGATTATCTTATGACATGATACTAAATGGATTATGAAAATAAAATGACGCCCAGACCATGAATTTCATTATATATAGTCTGTAAATAGAACACACACGATACAATTTTATGTCACAATCATTATTTTACTGTTCCATAACATACAACAGAAATGATACAAATATAAACCAATATTGTTATTGTTATAATTGTCATATATTTAATTTTAAAAAAAAAGGGCAAGACAGACATCAATAAATGAGAAGTCACAAGGGTGACATCCAGTCACTTCCAACTCAGTTCCAGTCACAAATTGTTATTGTCATTTTTTTTTAAGTCATTAAAAACACCTGCAAACGCAGGAATCGTCCTTTCCCGCAATTTTTGTTCAAAACTGAGTTGAGAGTGTAATGAACTGAGCCCTGGTCTGTATATCGTCACATAAAAAACAGACATTTATGTTTTAATAAGTTGCAGTTCCCATGATTCACTGATGGCCGGCTGATGACAGTGTCATGAAATAAAACAACAACAATTCCTCTGTGAGGTCTTAAGAATCAAGAGTTGATGTTTGCCCACTCATTTTAAAGGTCACATCAGAGGTCATGTAAAGCAACACACAGTCAGGTAACATGCAGGACACATTAAAAATGACATTTTTTATTATTTCCATCATTGGAGATTAATATTGAAGACATCAAGACTATGACAGGAGCATCAAAATAAAGTCTAGAGCTCAAATATAGAACATCATGGATGCAAGCTGCTGTTATAAACCCTCGAAGAAGAAGAAAGACACAAAATGCTGCATTCCATTTACATTGGAACTCGAAAGTTGGAACTGGGAGTGACGGCATCCCCTATTTCACAGTATTCCAGTTGAGTCTGGTGAAGACTATTGATTTAATGTGAAACAAATATGACAGAAGCCCTAATTGTAAAAAATAGCAGTGTTTGCCACGTTGGAATCCTATGTCGGGTTGGAGAGGTCGCTCCGAGATTCCGATTAGGAAATCCGAGATCACTCAAATTCCAAGTCACTACCACAAATAGACAATTAATTGAAGTTTTGACGTCTTCAGTAGTAACCTTCCATGTAGAAAGTAATAAAAACAAAGAAAAAAAACCCATTCAAATGAGGACGAATGAAACTTTTGACAGATACAGTAACTACAAACACAAACAGTTAAATAATGTTTTCTCTTTGCTTTATAATATATGTAAAACTAAACCTGAAGGACCAAACCAGTGTTTTTACATGTTTACTCGTGTCTCAGCTTGATTTCCATCAGCAGGTTTAGAAGTTATTAAACTTAGCAGACACCAGATGCTGATGACTGTCATGGCTGAGAACAGTTAAAGTGACAGTGAAAATGAAGAAAAGAAAAGCAAAAACGGGTATTTATAGTGCTAAGAAATTGACACATGAACAAAGGGATGAGTATCTACTGCACAGACCATGTAATGTAGTAAAGTAAATTCACTTAAACTAAAGTAGAGAATGAAAAAGCAACACAGTATTAACTTTGGCATCGCGTGGATTTCGTCATGCAAAAAAACACCGGCATGGTCCTTTAACTATCACAGTAAAAAAGGGTCGTCACCCAGAATGTGCTTCTCTCTCACTCTCCACTGGGGAAACGGTGTCACCCTCATGTTGGATTATTATAAGTACAGTGAGATTAGTTTTTAAAAGGCAAATATGTGAAACAAAAGCAGATTTGATTGCAGGAAAATGTATTATTATTATTAATAATAATAATAATAATTTAAAAAAATGAAATAAATAGAATCTTCACAGTGCATGGAGGAATGAACCAACCGTGGTTCAGTTTCAGGACAAACACCCAGTGCGGGCGCTGTTGTCTCTTTTTATTTGTCCATTACCTTGACTGGGTTTGTCACTTTTACAGGTCATTATTTACAATTATAGCATTTAATTCAGCATAAGACTGCCTTCCTGTATGAGATAAGGAGTCTTATTGTACAAACACATGGTTCGCGTCCAGTGTTTTCCATGCAACACTGAGCTCAAACCTGGTTTCAGGAAGCGTTTCCTTCAGACAACACAGAGGTGCACATACTGACATTTCATATATTATTTAACCCCCAACACAAAACACATGCAAACCTGCTGCAAATGGAATGAAATTCAATGTGTGTACAGACTTATTTTGTGTTTAATAATGAGGTTTATCATGTAGAGTGTATTTATTTTTAAAGAAATTTCCAGAAAATGTGGCACTAATTCTTTATAAATAACATAAAAAAAAGCTAAAGTATAGATTTTTATTGTAAAACATGAGAAAGATGATCAAAGTAATGATGATCCTCATTTATCTTAAAACAACTGTATAAAGTGATTCCACTAAAATCACAACTTAAAAAATATAATAATAAAAATATTAATAAACTATAGTTTTGTCACATTACCCACCCCACAGAATCAACTTTTTTTATTTGTTTGTCGTGACTTGACCAACTTTATATTGGATAAGATCATGTGGTTAGACCTGAGCTCTTTCAAATACGTGGTGAACTTCATTTTGGTCATTTTTGTTGGTCCAGACCCAATACACGTGAAACCTGCCGCTGTGATTCTTTTGACAGAAAATCAAGAATAACTCTTTTTTTTAAAATTCCTTAAAGAAATATCTATAGCGGTTGAATTAGGTGTTTGTATATCATTCTCTGACGACAGTGCAAACACAACCTCAGCTGATTGTTATGGAAGACGAGCACTGATGTGACTGAATGGGTTTGTTACACGGACGCCAGTGAGGTCCGTCCGTGTTGGGGAAAAAAAGTGCCTCTTCATGCAGTTCATAAACTGTACAAGTTACTCATGAAAACCACGCCACACAAGAACGATGTAAACTTGTAAAGAGTCCCGTTTAAAAAACACAGACCAGTGAAGAGAGAGATAAGCGTTTCTGTTTTCACATGCTCTCAGGTCTGTGACACAAACAGAGACTTGCAGAGGAAGAGTTCGCTCACAGACGTGCACTCCTGGCTCGTGATGAAAGTTAAACATTGATTAATAAACCCTCCTTGGCCATAAGAAGTTATCGAGGAGTCCATAAATGACAGCAGAACTCTTCCTCTGGCATCACCGGCAGACCATAGAAAAACAGTAGTTCTTTAGATTATAAATGCTAGAATAATAAAAACGTGAGGAGCGCTTGATTCCGTCGCCGTGATGTTTCCACTCATCGAGCACCCCTCAGCAGGTTCAAAGGTGTGAAAATGTACATGTCAAAGCCCCGAGACAGAGAGCTACAGTCAGTCTTTTCTTTGCTGGTGTTGTTATTGTGGTGTACGGTCAAAAACAACCAGGATCAGCAGCTAGATCCTCCAATACATGTCACATGACTCACACCATGGACTAAATATGAGTATGAGGACAGAAATCAGTCTGTCCTGGATCGGATCAAGAGTTTGTAAAAACGTATAAATTATATTTTGAGGAGAATTAGCAAGAAAATGTCCAAAAAAAGGGGGAAAAACTGAATATTTTGAAAAAACTTTTGACAAACATAGATCAAATTGACTGCCACTTTGACAGGTCACAGTTATAAAATTGTAAATAATGATAACTAATGATATATGGAACTAATTAGCCCACAGTGTGTGATCTGGAAATTGGTCAATAACTAAGATTCACCATTCACCTGCATGTAAACACCACGTCACTTCTATCCCACTGAAAAGCCATTTTCAGACATCAGCTCTGGGTAGATTCTGAAGATTCGAGTCGATCACTGGAGGGGGGGTGGAGCTCATTCAGCCAGGACAATGTCTGCCGTTCAATACATGTTTGAAATCCGTCCAACACACAGAGGAAAAAACATTCACTCTCACATTCACACCAATGAACCTTTTCACCAAACTGTGTGATTTTGGACTGTGGGAGGAAGCCAAGGTACCCTGAGAGAGAACCCACACACACACACACACACGGGGAAAACATGCAAAGAAAGGCCATCATTTTTTAAATAGATATTTGGAATTTGGATCTATTAGAATGGATTTAGATTATTTTAGGATGAGAATCTCACTGAATTATACACTCTAAAATAACACAATGTTTTTAAACCCTAACTAACACTTTGCACTTTCATGACTATGCACACAGTGTACAATGCTCATGTATGGAGGACCCGGGCTGCTGTTGTTATCAACGCACAATTGAACACAATGTGTTTTGAATGCGGTTCAGCTGTAGCTCTCTGTCCCATTACTTTGTGTGGTTTTATGTTTTTGACCAAGTTCTTTTTTGTTTTTGTTTTGTTTTTTTTGCTGGTCAGAAAGTAAAGTACTGTGCATACAACTCCTCCTCTGGTGAAACATGTCCTTTGTTTTCTCCCACTCCCCTGGAGTCTGATGGTGTCACAGCATTAGCTTCAGGAGGGCTGAGAGAGGAGAGAAAACACACACTCAAAAGTTAACGTGGTGATTTAAAGGACAACTGCAGCAAAATACAAAGAGAAATGATCCTCACATGCTGCGAGTGAGCAGAGGCTGATGACTGCAATCCATTAGCCAAGGGAATCTTACAGTATATGACACATTTATCTGAGCTGGTGCTCAACCTGAGGTGCAGCACTGCAATATTTAACTTAAGAGTCACAGCCAATAGTTTTCCTAAAACACATTTTAAATCAATTTTGTTGGAATCCCCTTTACATCTGAGAGCCAACAACAATATAAGTTCTCTAGCCCTCACGATTCAGTAATTAACACCACCAATCATTTAGTAATGACCCGTCTACCTGCATATTTCATTGCAATAATCTTTAATGCTTTCTTGCATCCTTCTTGCAACCTTTTCTAGAATTGTTTAACAACCAGTGTGCTCCTAGTGCCAGTCCCAAGGAGGGTGGGAGGGTTGGGCACAGGAACGGCATCCGACATAAAAAAAAAATATCTCATATATGTCATAAATCAAATATAAGGATCAATGAAAATAGCAGGTGATCGGCTGTGGCGACCCGTAGACAGGGAGAAGTCAAAAGAAACAAATCCACAATTTAGTTGACCTGCAACCTAACCCTCTGGTTACCCTTTGGCACCAACCGAAACGTCAATGAACACTTAACCTCAATCCAAGTCCTTATGCTCTCCTTCGCTTCTCTGCTGGACAGACGTGCAGTCTGGATTAACTATATATATTAACTATAATTAATTAACAGTTATACAAATGCTTATATAATGTATGCTTATTGTAAAGTGTTGTCCTAAATAAAACAAGCTCAAAATCTTCTAAACGTTCTTTATCTTCTAAAAAAAGGAAACATAAACATTTAAAATCAAACTAACTGAAGTGGGGTTTATTTGACATGTGCGCCCTCCAGTGGCAGGATTGGAGGGCGCACACACGCAGGTACACACTCGTTTATATCTTATATCTAACACTAACAGTCGAGCAGGGAGATGCAATGTACTGAAATCACTCTCTCTGTTCTCTATGCTTCTGTGGTGGAAGTCCCATTGAGACAGATTTGTTTTGATTGAGGAAACTTTCAGGCCTGGTTTCTTTTTGGGAAAATAAAACACAACTCTCTCTGTGAAAGCTCCATGGTAGAAAATGAGAGCATGATGGATCAAAAAGGGATTGTGTTTAGTTTAATCATTCTTTTTTTTTCTGCCGACACTGAACTTTTGGAGGAAACAAGGAGCCTTCTGTGAAATGAACAAATCAATATGGTGCTAATGAACAACAGCCTCTGTTGAATATCTGTAGAGGTACAAGGGAATAGGGGTGGAACAGTTAGGTTCATATCATGAATGTTTTCATATATATACTATATAATATAAAATTAAACGAATAACATTATCTCTGTCACTACCCTAATGAACGGGATGGATTTGAACTTGAAGTGGTATGAAGTTCTTGGCCTGAAAATCTCACAGAAAAAATATAACAAACACCTTCATGAAAGAAGGTCACATCACACAAACTTTCATCATCACTCTGCAAATGGTGGTGAGGGAAAAAACAGATATACTGTGAGTCAGACAGTTACAAGTCGGGTGAGTAATGCTGCGTTCCGTTTGTCGACAATTGGAATTTAGGTCATGGGGCCAGTGTTTGAAGTGGGGAAAAAATATTAGTATTACTAAATCACTCAACACTACTGTATCAAATATATGAGCAAACTCACACACCCCTAGTTTAGATGGGTGCCTCTACACAACCACGGCTAATTTTAGTTTTAATTTTAATTTAAGTTCTCTAATCCAATCCAACTTTATTTGTAAAGCACTTTAAAAACAACCACAGTAGACCTGTACGGCTGTACAGAAGCAGTGCAGAATAATAAACAGAAAACACTAAAAATAAGATACAAAACCTCAAACGGGGCAATAAAATACATATAAGAAAGGAATAAAAATGACACATTGTTATATAATTTTAGGCTCATATTGCCTGATAAATGGAATGCACCATGAGATGCATGAGCCAACATTCTCAACAACTTACTCTTTTTCATGTTTCTCACACACGGTGGTTGTATTAACCTAGCAAGCTATCTCTTTAGCGATAGCTTCTCACTCTCCTGCTCTCTCATGCTCTGTCTGCAACATGTTCAGTTATTCTTGTGCCTCCTTTAGCGCTAACGGTACAAGTAATAAGAGGAGTTTATTTGCAACTACGAAGGAGAGGCTTTTTATTTTAGAATCTACGCTTCACACCATGGAAGCTAAGTCATTAGCTGTAGCTACTAGCCCCAAAATGGTTCACCTCAAAACACCCCTTGTTTTAAAGCGAGGCAGAGACATTTTTGAGGTACCCATGTTGTAGTTTACCCCAACTACATCCAAAACGACATGACTTGAAGGGTTTGTTAACTTTAGTGAACAAATGACAAAATGGGGGTTTACAAGTGTGGGAACTTTTTTGTAAACACAATACTGAACTGTCATATGTTGTCTGCTCTATGGCTGCAAAGCATCATGGGAAACACAGTCCTTCAGTACAAAGGCACTGTCCTTAATATGCACACTATAAAATGTAAAATGAAATGTATTGTCTTATTTTTAGCTTCATATGAACTGCTGATTGTAAATTAACTTATTAATAAAAACTTTTAAACTCTATCTACTTAAATTAAATTCACAACAACCTGTATGGCGACTGCTGTTTCTTGAATTCTGATACATGTCACATTAAATACTAACATATTGTTGTTCATAAATCACCACCAGCTTTGACAGACCAAATTCAACAGCACTTCAATTTTAAATATTATTTTAAAATCATTTGCTACAAATAAAAGTGTGCTGGTGTGTAGAGAGACTTCATTATGGTTTGCTTGATATTCAACAGCAGTCTCATTTAAATCTCAATTTATGGTTTAAAAGAAAGTCCGTAGAACACATAATTTAAAAGATATTAAAGGTTAACGGCGCTTTGACTCATTTAGTGGCAAGGTTTTGCAGGCACATCCAAATTCAGCCATTAAATCTCTAAGTGGCTGCAGATAATTATATGAATATAACTATCCATCTTTGCTTTGAGCAGAGGGGTGAGGACAGAGGGGAAAGAAATGAAGGGGTGAGGTGAAAAAGAGAAAGGCAGTGAGGGCAGCAAACATCAAGTATTTGACTCGCCGACTTTGGTGACGTGAACGTGAACAGAGGGCAGCAGAAATAAGTCAGTCAATAGTTCTCACCTCCTTACGCTTTGTTGCACCGGGGCTTCTTGAGGATGAGGAGCATGAGGAGGAGCAAGGCTTGGCATGGGATGAGGTGGAGGATGAGGATAAGGAGGAGGAAGAAGAAGAGGAAGAGGCTGAGAAAGAGGAAGGAGGAGGAAGAGAGCTGAGCAATGGCAGGGCTTTCCTAAGATGGAGGAGGGGGAAGAGAGGAGGTGGAAAGCCGCCCGGGATTCTACCTCCTCCACCTCCTGTCCTTCATGACTCACACTGTTTTTAACCATAGACACACATAGAACGGCAGGGTTTAGCAGCTCTGAGAAATGAAGGAGGCATTGATTACTGTAGTCAACAGGAGATCTGTGCAGGCAGAGAAGGACAGTTGATAACTCTTTATTTTTAATATAGTATCGGTTTCTCTCTTGACGTTTGTACACACTGATGCTTAGAAGTGTAAATGGGGGAGTAAATGTGATAAGAAGAACCCACAGTGAGCAAAACAGCTATGAAGAAGATGAGGAGGAGGGGGAGGAGGAGGAGACTAATGACGCTATAATCAACCATTATTGTTTGTGAGTGAGTGCAGCAGCTGGTATGACAGGTGTGTGTTTACAATGAGCAGCTTTGATAACGGAGATCAGTCTTGATGCGAGACAGCTCATCTGGGAAGAAGGCTGTGATTTTGTGCTTCAGTGATTCATAGTGATCAAGATTCACTTTGAGGTAAGAATCATAGAAAATGAACAAATATATGAACAAAACAGAAGAAGTAAAATCAAGCATATGCTGTTTTTAAAGGCTACACTTGATTCAAGTTTAAATTAAATAGGGGAAAATGTCAATACACTGCATCGCTTTAAACAAACCAGTCAAGCTAACAAACCTCTACATCTGTCAGAAATCTAAACTAACAAGTCCTTAAAAGTTCCAGTGTGTAAGAATTAGTGTCATCCACAGGTGAGACTTACACACTGGAACTTTAAGGACTGGATAAATGGGAGGGTTGTGTCAGGAAAAACGTCAGGCTTAAAAAAATCTCTGCCAAATACGGATTATCTGCTGTGGCGACCCCGAAAGGTGGCGAAGCCAAAAGAAAAAAAATAATGGGTCCTTAATATATATATATATATATATACATTTCTGCCAATAACTCCTAATATTTAATTACATACTGGATCTTTAATACACGCACCTTTACACTACAATGCAGGTGCTTCATGATAGCTGTTACCTTGACATAACATAAAGTATAACGTTCAAACTGGGTCTCACACACTCCCCCACAGATCATGTGACCACTCACCTTGATAAGGGGATTGATGACCCCGACGTTGGCACTGGAGTTAAACACCTTGTTGAAACCAGTCTCTCTGTTCACCAGCTCCAACTGGTAGAACTTCTTGTCGTCCTGTAGGACACAATGTCAGGAGTGGAGTGTCAAAACCGAACTGATGTTTCATACTGCCTGTATTTATATAAAGTACAGTGTTTGTTGTTGGAATACATCAACACAGATTACAGTTGCTGGAAAGAAAAATCTCAAAGGCCAAAAGGTTGGAGTTTGTAAAGAATGGATGAAGTTATGGATGAAGCTTTTTACATGAATGCTGCACACCATTCATTTCATTATCATTTTGTTATTTTTGAAGTAGTCTTATATTGAACACTTGTACTTACATATTTAAGACACTTTTTGTCTTAAAATGCACTTTATTGTACAATGTCGGGAACCTGAAGAGCAAATTTTGTTCTCTTCAGACGTCAGCATGATCAGAACGACAAAGCAGAACTTTACAAGTCTGGTCACTTTTTAGCCTCTTTCTCTAAGGAGCGCCCCCTACAGTTTCGGAGTACATATTTTTTACACCATTGGAAACCATTGTCTACCGCTTTATCCTAACCCCTTATCCTGACCCCTGACACTCCACCCTCCCCTCACAGACAGGATTAACAGTTTTTTCTCAGCTTTTTGTAATACTGAGCTTATGAATGCACAACGGAGGAACGGATGTGACATGGCTAAGATGTATTTCTCTGATGGAGGAAAGGTCTCTCCACCCCGTTTACTCACCACCAGCTTTTTGACGAGAGCTTCTCTCTCTGTGACCATCTCTCTCAGCTCTGCTATGAGATGCAGATCCTCTGGTCGACTTTCTCTGTTCCTCAACTTCTCCTCTGTCCCCTCCAACCTGGACACAAGGCACAGCACAGTCGTCAGGAGCAGCACGGGGTTGAGGGTCTTGCCCAAGGACACATCGGGCATGTAGACGAGCAGAGCCAGGAATCAAACCCACAACCTTTGAGTTGAAAGACAACTCCCTCTACCACTGAGCTACCATGCAAAGGAGGAGCCGGTAAATACAGAGAAAGGCTTAATCACACCTGTTTCTGTCGCTTACAGTATTTGCAGAGCAGAAATCTTGTCTTTGAGGACCTCCTGAGCCTTGTTGAAGTCAGCCAGCATGATTTGTGTTTCTCTGTGATGGACCACACTCATCTCTCCCAGCTCCCTCTCGTGTCTCTTTGCCAAGTCTTGTTCATGAGCCCTGCAGGATGGCGGCATGGACGAACACAACTCAAAACAGTGTTTTACATTAATTACAGAGACTATGTTTTCGCACTTACACACACTTCACATTGTGTTCTGCACTGTTGCTTCATTGTGAAACTGGAAAACCCAGTGTGTGCTCGATACAGTTAACACACTAACAGCACTCAATAACGAGCCACGGGAGTCTTTAACCACACAAGAGTCTCATTGTGGATGTAACTCACAAACACATTTCATTTCTTGGTCGGATATAAGACGTGGGATTAAGAAATCCATTAGGAACATCTCAATGCCGATATTTTTAAACGTACCTGTGTACAATCAAAGATGAAGGAAGTAATTATGAATGTTAAGACTATGGCTATACCGGCTATAAAAGGAAGATTAGAGACTGCAGTGTTGTTGGTTAATACAGGGGAATACAGGGACCCTGTGAAGACCTTCAGGAGATCGAAAAAGCCATGCCAGTCAGTGTGCATTGAGGGAGTGGAGGTTGAGACCGTGCAGTCCTACAAGTACCTGGGGGTGGTCTGCTAACACAGATGCAGTGTACAGGAAGGGACCTGAGCCGCCTCTTTTTCCTGAGGCGGCTCAGGTTCTTTAATGTCTGCAGTGACATGCTGCAGATGTTCTACCAATGAGTGGTGGCTGTTTTATGCTGTTGTTAACTCAGGGAGCAACATTACAGAAACTGCAGATGCCTCGACAAACTGGGGAAAAAGGCCAATTCTGTGCTAAGCAGGGGACTGGCAGACAAGGAGGAGGCTGCATGCCATCATGGACAACAACACACACGCCCTCCATATGTTACTATTTAGTGTTATTGTATATATAGCTATATGTCCTCATGTTTTGTGTCCTGTTTACAGAATTTAAAGAGCAAATTTAATCTCTTGACAGTCACAGTTAATTACTCATAACTAGTATGTACACAAATATCTGTCTATTTATATTGTGATTTGGGACACGGTAGTTTGCAATCTTCAAAAGAATGGGTGCCTATATAGAACGATTGGGAAACACTGGATAAGAACATGTGAGATAAAAGTCACAAAACTGATCAGAAACTCACAGTAAAAATGCTTTTTTTAACTCTTATGGCATGAGGATAATTTCTCTGAAAACTGGGTCAGTTACTATAAGAGTTACAGGTTAATTCTCGATAATAAATCACAACCTGAATGGATGTGGTTTGCCTATGATCTTGGAGTTGGTGGCTACAGCCTCTGATCATGTACCTTATCTGATGATTGGCTTCACTACGGACCCTCAGAACCTCTTTGCCCTTCAGTTCCAGTTCTCTGGTCAGAGTGTCGATGGTCTCGTTCAGGGAGTGGATCTCATGGTCCAGATTGGTGATGCGATTGCTGCGGGAACACACCTCTGCTTGGAGGTCTGAGAGGCGAACCAGGAGCTCTTGTTCCTTAAACACGTGTGTGTGCACATTAAAACATTAAAGTCTCTGTAAAGTGATAAAACTATCTCTCCTGATTTTGTCACCCCACAGAAAAATGTGTTACTAACCACCACCTTACTAAATTTGAATGACTAAAAAAGTGTTTCAAAATTAGGTTTTTAAACACACACACTGGTTTATTTTCCTTAGTGGGGACCAAAGTTGTGTCAGTGTTTGCACAGAATATATACATACATGCACCAGTGCCAAACTTTCTGTTCAACAAACAAGTAGAGAAGCAACGTTCACCTGCTTTGGTCCCAACCTAAGTGTGTATGTGAGCCAATGTCCACTGGAGAAGTTCTGTCCTCTCCTCCTAATGCACTGTGACACACATTATCATTTAAACACTTTAGTGGGGACCAAAGTTTGTCAGTCTTTGTACAGAATACAAACGTTAACCGCACAGGCATCAAACTTCCTGTTCAACAAACGAGTAGAGAAAGAAAGTTCACCGACTTTGGTCCTAACTAAAGTGTGCATGCAAGTATGTGTCCACTGAAGGGGCCCTGTCCTCTTCTCCCAATGCACTACCACACACATACGGGCTTATAGCTTTAGTGGGGACCAAAGTCCATCAACATCAATGTCTGTTCTTCTTCTCTACTTCATTTCCTCATCTTGAGGAAATTTAAATAAAGCGGCAGAGCTTTTCTGCATATTTTTGCAAAAATCCTGAAAATAAACAGTTTTCAAGGAACGTAAAGACTGTATTTGCTTTACAGGGAATTTAATTAAAAAATGTGTTGATGTTTTGAGAAGATGCTAAAGGTGTTACCTGCTGGTGGCTGTGCTCCATGGCTTTCTCCAGCTCTCGTTTAACGGCACTATTTTCTTTAAGGTGAATCTGCTTGAGATGCTCAACAGCTGAAGCGTGGAGGTGGTTCAGCTCTGCACGAAGAGAGGCTGCCAGATGGAGACAATGCACTTCACTGACAATATGTTTGACAAAACACTAAAATAAATCATACATTTTAGCCAAATTTAGCCAAAATTAAAAAAAAAAGAAAAAAGAAAAAAGAAAAAAGCACACTCGTGCAGAAATATTAGCTTTTTTTATGTTGCATTTCATTTACATTGGAACTGGGAACACAAATGTATCTTTGGCTAGCCATTGTTAGCAATACCAGTCAATAACAACGATCTACAAACAGTGTAGTAACATGTCTACGGTTAAAAATGAAACAGTACTATGCATTACTGTGGCACAAATACGACAGAAGTGCTATTAATGGCACAAAATCCAGGTCCAGGTCACCCCAGAAGAAGGATACGAAGGTGTAATTTGAGGACATAAATAAAAGACGACAGTAGCTGTTGATGCATGATGGTGCTTCACTGCTTACATCTATATAAAGAATGATGTGGTTTCCTCATCAGTCCACTCTTTTTAATGTGGGTAATGTGGGTTTTGTTATAAACATTTTTTTGTGCAGGTGCAATATTTTGTATTCTGTGTTGTTTATATTCTGTGAATTATTGTATACTTGTCTGTTGTAGGCTGTTTTTTTAACTCTGTTATGCCGTGTATTGCTCTGCAGCTGTTGTGGGGGTGATATAGTACATTTGATTTGATTTGACATATGCCTTCTAGTCTGCTAAGTTCTAGTTTTGTCACGTGATTTCTTAGCATTTATTTTAGGAATATGTTTTTATTTAAATTATTCACATTATTTTTTAACTGTGTACCTCTTTTTAAACCTCTTAAACTGAGTTTTACTTTCAAGGTTGGCTTCATATCAGGAGCATCTGTCCCTTTTGTCACGTATAAAGTTCAGCTAAAACAGCTTATCTGCTCACCGATCACTGATGCTTTTAAATCCAAGGAGCCATTTCAAACTTGAGGAGGACAAAGCATCTTTAAAGACCTACAGGTTGAACATACTGTTTGTATCATTAGCCAGTTTGTTCATTTGTTACCTTAAAGTTGGAGTAAGTGACAGATTTGTTCTGTTATTGGTCAATAAATCCATAACAACCTTTCATCATATTGTAAATCCTGTGTTCTGAGATAAAACTAGATTCCGTTTACAGCCTTGAGAAAAGCTGCTGCTCGTACTGGCAGGATAAAAGCTGTAAACCCAAAAATGGGCAGAGCATTTCAGAGCTGGAGAAATTCTCTTGGATTATCTGTTGTGTATGAAATGTGAGCCTCTGTCTGGGCTCATCTGGTGGGAGAAGATAAATAGAATTTTATTGTCCCTGTATTTTTCACAGAATAAAACATGTCAACTCTTTGGGGCTCAGGACAGAGAGAGTCCAACTCAAAACAACCTTACCATCAGCTATTTGTCTTCCAATCAGTCACACTATATATTTAATCCTTGTTTAAATCTACTGAATTTAATCTACAGACATATTAATCACCGCTTTGGACATGACAGATATGGAGAGTTGAGGAAAATGAGGAAAACGATGACATCTTTGCTTGCTGTGGTTTGAGGTTGTCTAAACAGTGATGAGTTATTTATTAATTACCTAGCTTTGCTTTCCCCTCGTCCTCCAGTTCAAACCGCAGTGTCTGCAGCTCCTGATCCGACTGCTGTCTCAGGATATCTAAGGTCCTCCTGTGGGCCTCCTTCAGAGCATGGACCTCCTCCCTCTGCTCCTGCTTCAGGCGCTCCTCCAGGGCCTGGCAGTGGGGAAAGAGGAGAAAATGGAAAGTGGAGGCATGAAAGGCTCAGTATGCTACATGAAAAACATACTACTTCTACATGAGTAGCATCAACAGTGAAAACATAACTGTTAGTGTAAGGATAATATTTCTACAATTAGCTGGGAAAAAATGACATAATTATAAGCTGATGGTAAATTAAACCCACAAGACAATGAGGCAACATGACCAGAGAAGCCATGTCCCACTTCCACACTAATTATTAGCAATTTAAATTATCAGCACATTAAAGACACTCAAAATAGTCAATGCCGACTTATCTGCTTGCTTATTCAGTATGCTGATGATGCTATGCTATTTGTCCAAAAATGCACAACATAAAAATAGAGTTGCTCATAGTTAAATTATGAGAAATATTTGAATTTGTGAGACAGCACTACTAAGATCCTGATTTATGCTACATCCATACAACACAAATGAAAGATTCTATATTATCTACACGTATATCTGATGTAAACAAAATGCTTATTTTGTCCCTTTCAGAAAATACTACAAACATGAAACAGCCATGGTGAAAATAGTGAAAATAATCATCTTCTTTCTTTCTTTTATGACACTGATGACAAGGTGAAACTGAAACTTCCCACTCCAATTCCTTCTTTTAGGAACAACTTCTGCTTTGGAGCAAACTCTTTCACAGTGTACAGATGAGGCAGGGGTGCACAAGAACTGCTCTATCATCTGTGCCTACTGCCTGTACACCAGTGCATTATCCTGTGCAATAGTCATAATTATCATACACAAACAATACATTAACAGATATAAACACATCAGAGAGATGAACCAACGAAAATATCGCACCAGCTTTCTCACCTTGGAAGGAATTGAGGACAGGACTGGGGTCGAGAGCCCTTTTTACAGGTTGCACCATCAGTTACTAGGCCCATTATTTGAGCTTCAAGCTGTTAGTCCCCATTCGTCCATGAGGAATGTCATCACACAAGCTATATTTCCTACTGTGTGTGCCTGTGGGAATTTCACTGCACTCAGTAAAGCTGACTGGACACAGGTGTTTCCATCTATATAATGGCAGGTCACAGCCAGGTAGTCATCCATGTTAATGGATGTCCACATATCTGCTGTTAAGCTGACTGCTGCTACAATCTGGACTGCAGCTTTGGCTTTCTCTTTCTCTCTTAAAGGTTAAAAGAAGAAAATAAAATCTATTTGTTAAACTCAACAGTACTCTCCTGTTTCATCCATGTCACCAAACACACCTTTCTTGTTGGGACGACATAGGTTGGATCCTGTTTTGCCACTGGGTGGAAAGGCGGATGAGAGGTTAGCACTGTGAAGAAGGTGCTGGGTTCAATTCCCACTCTGGGACTTTTCTGTGTGGAGTTTGCATGTTCTCCCTGTGTCTGTGTGGGTTTCCTCTGGGTTCTCGAGTTTCCTCCCACCATCAAAACATGTATGAATGTTACACATATTCAGACAAGTTGATTCATTGTGGTGGCACACTCAGTTACAGGGGCTCAGATCAACCCTCCAACTGACCTTACACATTTCCTTTTGCAATTTCAGTGTGATAATAACAATAAACATGCTTTTGCTTTCCTATTAAATCATTGACCCCATGCAGCTCCTTTCTGGTCACCCTGAAGCATCGGCACAGTACGACCCATCATTAGTCGCATTTGTTTCACAGTAAATCAGTGGTACACATAATACTGATAACAATAATAATAATGATAACCATAGACATTTTGCTACGATGTTTTTCTGCACACAAATGACCATGTAGAGCACTGCTGTTGATGACTAGTATCTGAGTTCCAATGTAAATGGACAGTCTTTGTTCTTGTCATTGTGTTAAAAGTTAAAGTTCATGTACACCGAGTTTAAATGTCAAAATATGCATGAAAATTCAAATCCCCCACCACCAAAAAACCAAACCCATTGAACAGTCTCATTTCCATAGAGTTGCTTAACCTTTAGAACAAAGAGCATTTCGGCTGCTTTTTTCCATTACTATGTTTAAACATACGGTATATACAGAGGGTATAAGAATAGTGCAATATAGAGTGTCTTATATCCTTTTTTTCAGCACAACCTATAGGCAACCTAGGCATTTTCACCAACTATATAAACACACCTGAGCAAAAAGTACTCAAAATGTTTCAAATGAGATTGAATTTGTGAAATTTGAAAATGTGTCACAGTTCAAAGTTCACTTGGCTTGTTTTTATAAAGAAAAGAAAAACCTGTCTATATTGTGACTTCTGCACAAATATTGCTACTTTATATCGCTACTCAAAATGCGATAAAAAATGAATCATAACTTTGACTCAACAACACATAAGAAGAACAAAATAAATAAATTTAAAGCCTGAATGTGTGACCTATAAACACACCGCCCCAGGACGTCTATATAAGGCAGGGGTGTCAAACTCATTTTTGTTCAGGGGCCACATACAGCACAATTTCATCTCAAGTGGGCCGGACCAGTAACAATAGTGACCAACAAGAATTCCTTTGTTTTTTCTCCTTTGTTTTACATTTAATGAAGGATATTTTAACAAAACATGACATTTCTTGAAAAATATAAACGCAATTGCAACAATATCATGCCTAAATTTACTATTTGCACATCACACTGGATCTATAAAGGCACAAACATTTAGTCACAGGTATCTGGAAGTGAAAAATATTGTATTTGACATTACGTTTAGATTGTAATCGTAGTGTGAAATTTTAACAAATTCATCCTGTGGGCCAGATTGGACCCTCTGGCGGGCTGGTTCTGGCCCCCAGGCCGTATGTTTGACACCCCTGATATAAGGAGTTGTGTGTTATTCCCACCAGCAAATTACCATGGGTGCACCTGTGCACCGTGAGCACTAAGGGTTAATGTGATCTACATTGTTAATCTAAGGATAAAACAACATTACAAGAGGTCTGACACAAAACGTGTCTCAACATCTATGCACGCGACCTCCTGTTCCCTATGTTTAACAAGAAAATTAAAGCAGACAAAGCAAACAAAATGTGTTAGCTCCTCCAGCTGATTCAATTGCTTTATGACTCGTTTACCTCCAATTAAGCGGGATGAGGTCCAATTAAATGAACACTAAGCACATTAAAACAACTGAAACGCAGACTCCTCTACTTGGGGAACTGTGTGTCGCCTCAGTGGGTTTGGCTGTTTTTCTCACAGACAGCTAAACTGCAGCTGCTCCTCCCCGTAAACACAGAATGAAATAACTAAAAAAGCTATTTGTACGAGGCGGTATCTTTCTGGTGTGTGTGTGTGTGTGTTCCAGGTATTACTCATGTTGTGGGGACCTAAATCTGTTAACACAGTCATGTTATGCTGACTTCCTTATGGGGATAAAAAGCAAGTCCCCATAACAGAGTTAGGGCTCAGGTTAGGCCTGTAATAGTTGGTTAAGGTTAGAGTCCCCAGGAATTGAATGTAATGTCCTCTGAAGTCATGGAAACCAGACTGAGTGTGTGTCTCACCCTGATCTGGTGCTGCCTGGCCTCCTCCATGGTGCTGAGAGCACAGCAGTGAGCCTCCTGTAATCGATGCTCTCTCCTCTGATGCTCTCTCTGCATCTCTGGAAACAGCAAACAGATACATTAGCGCTGTACACCCTGGGTTACCGTACGTGCTTCCATTTGTCCTAAGAGCACGGATGACGTGATGCCGGCTTCAGACACGTTGAACAGAGCATGAAAACATATCATTTAGGACTTTAGGACTTTATGCTCCTCACACAAACAGAGAGATTTTTTTTTGGTTTCCTCCTCCATCAGATGGTGATAAATCATGATTAAAAACCTTTTTTTTAACCTTCTGTTGTGAATGATCATGTCTAAATACCCATTTCTATCAAGCAGCTCAGTTTGAGTCAGCTCAGTATGTTACCCATGCAGTAATTATTGTTTATTGTTTGGGATTTTAAAATTCACATTCAACTGTAGCGCCTATTGGAGTAGTATGCCTTAAGATCCAGCAGAGGGTGCACTTAAGGTTTCTTACCATATCATATGACAGTGACTTTGACGGAAAAACACGATGTGCACCAAATACCCATAACTCAAAAGGACATTGGTGCACTCTGAGCACATTTTCTCATGGGTAGTATTAACCCTCAAGGGTTAAATATTTCACTGATTTGCAGAAATCTATGTCTTATTAGAATACTGGTAGTGTTTTCAAATGATCGTGATTCCCTCCCTCAGTTTCCCCTGAGTCTGAGAAAAATCCTTAGATGTTCTAATTGCATCATTTTGCACCAAAGCTGAGAAGTGACGACGATGGTGGAAGGTAGTTTTCAAACTGATATGGCAGGAGGAAAATTTGAACATCTGGTGCTGGACTACAGCAAGGGACAGTTGAGGAGGATGGAGGAGGCAACCGCTGCTGAGGTGCAAGACCTGCCTGTCAGTGAGGATGAGGATGCTGGGCTGACTTGAGCAGGGGCCGACTGGTGGTGTCAGTGCTCACACTGTGTGCCGACGGACACAGAGAGTCCTTATGCTGAATTGCCCTGATGTCAATTTCCTCTTAAAGAAATCTCGGTATCTGCCAAGGAAACGACAGTACGTGTAACAGAGCACCCCAGCTTGCTCCAAGCTTGGATAGATTGCTCCTAGAGACATATTTCAGGATCCCCAAGGATGTCTGGGTATAAAGTGAATATTTTGTTTTTCACTTTTATATATATATTTTAATCATATTCTTTTTCACCCCATTGATATGTACCGCCAGCTGAGCTAAGGATTGCATTTGTACAGCTTGCATCACTAACGTTGTGCTCTGAGTTTTGCAGACAATATGGCCTGACAGCCGACCATCACTTTATGGAAGGGATCCTGCAAGGCGAGAGAGGGGAAAGGCATTGGTCTTGTTTTACCTGCCTGTGTTGTTCAGAAAATCAGAAGATACTCAGCTCCCGACGGGCAGTACTGCAGCTATAAAGAGACTGTTATAGTAATAGTAATATAATAGGTTTGACATTATTCATATATATAAGTGTTCAATATTTTTTTAATCGACAGTTCAAATTCATGTTGGCTGTGGCTTATTTTCTAGCTCCATTAGAGGACGAATAAGAGAATTAGATGAGATAACGGTAGCAGAATAATGTTCTTGCCTTGCATCATCTTGCTCTAAACTCGAAACTTACTTCTTGCCCTTTCCTTGTTCCTTGTTTAAAATTTTCATCCCGGCACCATATCGAGGGGAAAAGATGCATGTTTTTCACAAATCTGTAATGGATTTGACAGCTAATATGTCACCGGGATTTGTGTGTTTACATAATTAGCACTCTGACTACATTTGGTAAGCAAGGGGTGTGGCCTATCCACTACATAGATGACCCAGTTTTAATGAACATTCATCTTTCCAGCAGTGAAATACTCCTTTAAGCTTTAATCCTTTTTAAAGACGATGCACGGATGGAAATTGCAGATAAGATTGCTTGTTGCTAGCGTTCAGGACATGTTCTTACCTTTAAGCTGTTGGTTCAGCAGTTCTCTTTCCTGGTTGAACTGGGACTGCAGCTGCTGGAGAGCTGACTGCGACTGAGACAACTGCAGCTCCAGGGACTGTTTCAGCAGCGAGATCTGAACAGAGGAAGACACAGGGAGGGTAAGGCCGTGATTACTAGTGTTCACACTGGAGGGCATAACAAGCCTTACTGAAATAAACAGATGGGATGATAATTAAAAGCAAATCTCGACAGGTCAATGTGCCTGTGACCTAAACATAAAAAAGTAATTGCAGCTTCAAGTGGTTTTCTATCTCTGACTGTACATCAACATCACATACACTTTCTTTGTCCAAATCCAATGCTTGGATGTTTATGGTACATGTTGTAAAAATACGTACTCTGTGGGGGGGAAAGCGACCAGAGTTGCACAGTTCTGCATTAAATCCTCTCATGAGAACCCTTTTTGGTTAAAACTTTATAGCTCGGGTACACAAATTATTATGAATTACCTGATTAATTCACATGTATTAATGTTTAATCATGCCTGACTACATGAAGGCACATGACATTTTATTAACTAAGGTATTGGAATCATCATGACGGATGAGTCATTGATGATTTTCACAATGACACAATGGCACACAGAGCCACTAAAAACAATACTTTACTCCCACTTTGTGGGGTGACGTAATAATACCATAATACCAAACATTTCCACAGCAGTTAATATAAGCCCACGAGTTTCATTAAATGCTGTGTAGATATTGGATCTATTAGTTGGCCTGAGTGTCTGTGAATGAGGTGAGAGGCTCTGCTCCTTCATACGTCACTCTTCCTTCAGCTGCAGTGGATAAATACCCAGCAGGATTTACATTAACTACTGTAAGGTAAGATGGATTTCTACTGAGAGGATGAGGAGAAGGACTGGAATGAAGATTTGGGGCTTCTACATGGGATGTGGATTTAAATAGACAGACAGATGACCTGCACGGTTTATCCTCTGTCTCTCTCTCTTCGTGTCCAGTGACTGTCAGTTAATGATTTTTAAACTTAGAGAAAGATAAAAACAAGACTAATGAGGTGGAAATGTCTTCAACAGTAATTAAACATGCATTCATGCGCAGCAGCCTGGAGGCTGGGACCTTACAATGAAGAAAAAGTCATTATAGATAAGGATTGGCACATCAACAAACCTTCATGTTCAACTTACATCGTGTTTGTAACGGCCATGTCACAAAAGCCTCAACATATGATGTAAGTGTAAATGTACCCACCTACTTCGAGGTTAGTATCAGTATAAAATATTGTAAAACAGATAAAGGATCATTCCCGGCCCATAATTCCTTGCTGTAATAACAGTGTGTCATCTGGTTGTGATAAGACCCATCTTTACAAGGTGGTGTCGTAAAAACTCACTGGGGTTGATCAGATCCCACAGATCTGCCCTCTTATGAGAGAGATGCCAGCAAGCGTTCTCTCTCCGTCTGTAAGGGTTACTGTTATTGACGATCCACTGCTCACTCCATAATTAAGCTCAGATATATCATTTACCTACCTACTAATAAGTGTTCAGAAGCATTTGCTTTATTTTAAATGATAGTAAATCTGTGGCTTTTAGACTTCGAGACCAGATAATGAATAGAAATGGACCATATTAAACACATCTGCAAGATGTCCTTCAGCCACCTCCCATGGCCAAACCACGCCCCACTCTTGGATGCTGTAAACCTGGTCCACTCCTCTGTCTCGTCCAGACTGGACAACTGCAAAACACTTCTCATCAAGAGCCATAGCCAGAGTCTCCAGAGACTCCAAGACATCCAAAACCGTGCAGCTGCAGGATCCCTCAGGTCCAAAATAAAATCAAAGACGTGTCAAATGAAGGTGCTGTTTCCATGGGGAGAACATGCAAACTCCATGCAGAAAGGTCCTGAGCTGTTTCATACAGATGAAAAAATGAGGGGGGGAACTGAAAGCAACAAATTCAGACTGCTTCATTTTTTTTCTTTTACCAAACTGATGTGGGTGGTCGCCGGAGCCAGTTTGTCAGAAACTGTTTACCGAGGCCACCGGTGTCTTGGCAAAATCAGGACAAGCCTCTTCAGCTGTGACTCAGCTGAGCTTCACTATACCCAGAGGCACTCTGTGCTCAGCACAGTCAGCCACAGGAGGCTGAGGAGACAAAAGCCTGAACTCTGGGCCCAGTGTCACACAGACAGACCTTTAACTGAACTGAACCTGAACTGAGCAGGTAAAGCAATAACAACTGGCAAATATTAATGTACAGTATCTATCGTATAGACTTTAGAATGCACATATTTTCTTTCTTTTTTGAGGATATGAGGATTTTTTTTTTTAATTTTGATGTTTAATGTTGAAGAATACTCATCATTTAACAGATTCATTGTAATAGTAAAATCTCTTGTTGCAGGGAGATTGGGGGCTGTCTCTCCACTCCCCCAAATGTCTGTTAGTGGAAAACAGACATGGCATTTAGTGGAGTCCTCAGA
This sequence comes from Solea senegalensis, assembly GCF_019176455.1. Taxonomy (NCBI): domain Eukaryota; kingdom Metazoa; phylum Chordata; class Actinopteri; order Pleuronectiformes; family Soleidae; genus Solea; species Solea senegalensis. Next base: position 25,177,631 of record NC_058022.1, on the reverse strand, counting down.
ATCAGGAGGTCTTGCAAAGTCTTAGAAGCATGCAAAAATAAATACATTGTCAGGAGAGAGATAGGGATTTGCATTTGTGGTGAGTTTTTATATATATATATGTATATATATGTATATATATATATACTGTATATATATATATATATATACACATATACATATAAATACATATATACAAAGAACTAGAAACCGCATGTGTACACCTGGCTGCACCAGGTGTCCAATGGGAACAAACTGATTAGCACAGCAGGATGTGCTCTATGCAGCATGACGAGCATGTCATGCTTAGGTTAGGCTGCAGCGTATGGCTTTGCAAAGAAAAAAACAAAAAAAAAAACAGTTGACAGCTGATACTTAATCTTTATAAACCCCTTCAAAATATCACACACAATATCTGCATAGATCAGTGTTGTTTACGCACCACTTTTTGTACTTGTCATATTAGACACAACAAAGCTTGTTGACTAAATGTCAAGAAAACGTCACTGTGCGAGTCGGAACAGTCAGATAGATGATAGAGGTAGTAAATGGCTTGTGTTTACGTTTGCTCATATTTAACTCATGACAACATTGATCTGATCTGTGCATCAGTGTGTGTCCTGGTTCTATCACAGAAAGCTGTTTTTACCCCAGTTTTTATTTCTCTTCCTACAAAGCTGCGTCAGGGAAAACTCTAAATCTATGAATGCCTGGAACCAGGTCACATCTGAACACCACCACCTGTGCAACTAATTATACTGCTCTTATGCTGTGTTCCATTACCATCGAACGTAAAGTCCACACAGGAAAGGCCCTTGGTCTTACCAGGGTTTCAAACTGGGGGCCTTCCTGCTGTGAGGCAATAGTGTTAGCCACTATAATACCAAGAGACACATTTCTACATTTATCTGTAGTTTGAAGTAATCAAACTTAATTTGAGAAACATTCAGTTAATTAACGGTGTTTTGAAAACGTGTTGATGTGAGTGTATGTTGGGTCAGCATACATCCAGATGTAAACATGTGTGTGTGTGTGTGTGTGTTACCTGCTCCAGCAGGTCCTCCACCTTCCTCTGCCAGCCTTCTCTTGCTGCCATCAGCTCCAGTTCCTTCTGCTGAGAGAGCTGTGTCAGCGCAGACTGCTTGTCTGCTTCATACTCCTCGTTCAGCTCCTCCTTCAACAAGCGCACTTCTTCCCTGCAGCGCGACACACACACACTTTTTGGTTGCACTAAAGCGAATCTGTACACAAAATGTTGCTTTCACTTGTGTTCCTACTCCTTCTTATTCAAAGGCGTTCAGTCGCTTGGCAGAACAAGACTAAACGACATGCGAGACACACGAGGAGCGAGGATCTTACTGCAGTGCATCTCTCCACTTCTGCTCCAGGTCGTCGGCCATCTTGTCCGTCTTCTGCTTCTCTTCGGTTCTGATGGACATCAGTCTGGCATCATGCTGCTGTTTCTGGGTCTCGATCTCCTCCTGCAAAGACAAAAGGTGCTCTACTACTTCATCTTCCTTGTCTTTTTTGTCCTGCCTGTCTTGTGTTTTTAGACATTTGTTCGCTACATTGACACTATAAAGCCACATGAACCTGTTTCATCCACATCTTATTATAACGTGTGTTAGACTGTAGGGGTTCAAATATCTGCTTTAATACTTGGTAAAAAATATATACATTTTTGTCAATGTTGTCTTGTGGTTCCTGTTTTATTTTGAAATTTCTCTCTCCTCTCGTTTCAGGTAACCTTGTGTTTTCCTCCCAGTCTGATTGTCTGTCCCACCCTGATAGTTTCCACCTGTTCCCCATTACCATGTGTATATATTATGGTCTGTGTGTCCTTTTGTGTGAACCAAAGTAACTCCCGTACCTTTGTCGTGTTGTGTTACTTTGTCAAGCCCTTGTTTTTCCCCTCGAAAGAGTGATTTGTTTGTTAGCTTTAGCTGTTTTTTGTTAGTAGTTTTTTCCTCTTGGGAGTGTTTTTTTTGCTGCAAGTTGCAAAATAAGTTTGTTTATTTTTCACTTTGTCTCCCGAGTGGTGCAACTGGGTCCAAGTCCTCCAAGTATCTTGTGTGACACGCAGGAGTGGTTGGGGACAAGAAGAGTCTATCCCGTCAAACTGCTGAACGGGTTTTTGGTGTAACATGGCTCCACAGTGCCACCTAGCACATTTAAAATAAAGAGCCGTAGAAAATGATTTCAGAGATCATAAAATCTAGACAGAAGTATCTCTGACATATTAGCAAAACACAACAATAAGGTAGCTATTTTGGATCAAACGGCCATTTTTTGCCCATTTTTGCACATGTGGTATCTGAACAAACTCTTCCTACGCTTTACCCCAATCAACATCAAATTTGGACAGGTCACTCTGGACAAGATAAGGATTAAACGTTATCAAAGGCTTCACTTAATATCACATGGTTTTGGCACTAGGGGACAGTAAACCTGTGGCTAAGTTTGATGACTCACCAGAATATCTAAAACTGTTATAACTTTGCAATACAAGGTCTAATCACAGCTAAACTTGCTATGACTGATAATTAGAGTAGTACCCCGACATGCACGTTATGCCATTGTTCCCAGGCAACACAGGATCTAAACACACAGAGTTGAGTGGAGCTGATAGACTTAATACTATGAGCTCAATACTGTGTGAGCTCATTTAAGAATGGCTTGCATGTGACATAAATGACACACAATAGCTTTAACGCTAACGTTGCAAACCCTCTAAATGCAAAGGAAATATTTACAAGCTGCTGTCTCTGACCGGATACAGCACTTTAATAGCCGGGGGCTGGATGACTCACAGTGCCCACTTCCACATCTATTCATAGTGTCACACCTATGGGGTATTTGTACTGTGCTGCTTCTCAGGCAGAAACTAACTTTACCAGGTCAGTCGCTTTCCAGCTGCTAAAGAGTCTCTGGGGTTTATCTGCTGACAAGCTCATTAAGAGACCTCAAAGCTTTGAGGGGAAATTATAGAATTTTTACAACTGAGTAGATGTTTTTTTGCATTTTTAAGAAATAGTTCTGATTATCCAATTTAATAGAATATGTAATGATGTTTGTAAAGTAAATAGACTACGACAAATTATCTAGAAGGGTGATTTAGACCGACAGTTCTTATCTGTTGTAAGAAAAACAGTATGATAACGCAAAACACATGTATTTTCTATTAACACTTGTTTACATTAAATGCATAAAACACTTGCACGCAGACAAGGTAGACTGCAACAATGCAACCATGAGTTAATAGTAGCCTTTAGTCACTTTAAAGATTAGCTATCTGTTTATGAATACTGTCTGAAATGGTTCCATTGTAAAAGCTGTTGTTCTGTCAGATAAATATGTTAATTACAGGTAAAATGAATAGCCAAACAGAATTTATCACAATGAGTATTCATCCACATATTATCAATGTTAAAATTTGCAATAATTTGGTTCAACCCTAGCAGCTGATAATAATGTGTTGTCTAAAACATGGTTGTTTGAGCATATATTATTCAATAAATACTTCCTAACATTAAACATCTAAACAAGTGCTTTAAAGTAGTTCCCTTTATTGTTAAAAATTAGTGAAAAAAAAAAAAATCAAGTCATGTTTAATTCTTTCTCCTAAAAAGAAGAAATAACAGTAGGCCTACTATCAAAGCTGCGGATAGATAAGCAGAAAAAAAAAGTAGTAGAATCGCTAAAGTGTCGATCTTGAATGATCCCCATTCCTAGTTCTGCATTTAATTTGCTGTTAAAATAAAAAATACCGCTACAGTTTATGACTGTCTGATCATACTATTGATAAATTGAAGCAGACAGTGCTACCTTTATTTAACTCAGTGCCATATGTCAATACACCGGAAGTTACCTGTTGTGATTTTACACCAACCCTCATAGATAACCTTGTTGAAAGTACAACAGCCTCACTGCGTACTACATTATAGTAGTAGACAGTGGTGAATAAGAGGAGAGTAGCACCTTGGTTTAACTCCCATAATTATAATCTTACAAGCTTCACGTAGATTAGAGAGAAAACGGCATTCCACTACTCTGAATGTCATATAGCCTGGGAGGATGGTTTTGTAACATACAAAAGCCCTATATAAAGCTAGAGCTACCTATTATTATTCTTTAATTGAAGAAAATAATCTTTTCAGCACTGTAGCCAGGCTGACTCAGAGTCACAGCTCTACTGAGCCATCCCTTCCTTTAACACTGAGCAGTGACCACATTATGAACTTCTTTGTGAATACAATAACATCAATAAGAGAATACATGAATCACATCCTCCCTCCTAGTGGGACTGATTCATTTGTATTTAGCAGAAGAGCTTTAGAAGCACCAGAGTACACCGTTTTCTCCAAGTTAACATCATTAACCACACTAAACTGGTTAAAGATGTGTTTCCTTTCATTAACAGCTCTATATTAACTCAAATTAGTCTATCCTTATTAACTGGATATTTGCCGCAGTGATTAAACCCCTTCTCAAAAAAGCAAACCCAGCCCAGATGTTTTAGCTAATTACCGACCAATATCAAATCTTCCCTTCATTTCTGAAATCCTACAAAATCAGTGATGTGAATGTCTGTGCAGAGTCTGAGGTCATTGAACTTGGTGGTTCTCAGAGTCTATAAGAGTAGAATTGGGAGCAAAGCCTTCAGTTACCAGGCTCCTCTCCTGTGGAACCAACCCTCTTTGTAATCAAAGTTAGACTTAAAGCTTTCCTTTTTGATCAAGCTTGATACAAATGATGCTGAATTTGAATTCATGCCTTCAAAATTGGCTAAATTCCCTGTGCTGTTGTCAATATTTACCTCCATGGTCCAAACATTGGGATCATAAAGTTCATAATTGTTCTCATCCTTCCAAATGACTTTGTGCCAGATGTTCCCTGTTGTTTGGTTTATTGTAAACAGGCTGGTTTGGTGCAGGCAACAACTGTTAAATAATGTAACCTCGTTTTGTTCTCTATGAATCTATTTATGCAACACATGGAAACAGCCACACACAATTTTACAGAGAGACATGCATGTCAAATACGCCCCCTGACCTAGGAAATGCCGAGTTCCGCCTCTAAAATGGAAGTTAGTTCTTTAGAGCTGTGCTCTCAGAAAAAGACACACTCAGCAGAGATGGGTCACATAACTGAGTCTTACAGTTTCATCATAATAATCATAACATTTTACCATATTGTGGATCTCAGTGACATTTCTTGGAGGACATAGCTTTATATTGCAGTCTCATTATTTTTTTTTGATGTATAATCACATTATCATCAGGAGTGGGGGAAAAAAATAGACGTGTTTAATTCATTGCTATAAATTGACTCATTCTACTATCCCTTTACACAATAGCTGGAGGAGATTAACTGTGAAATGGGTCTTTGCTGTTCATACGAGATAGACTTTTTCTAGCAGAGCTGCTGGGGGAGCAAAAAAGCTCAATTTGACAGTGGCATTCAATTATCACCCTGCATTCTGTCTCCTCTCCACTTTTAATCAGCCTCCTCTCTGCCATCTTTTTTACTTGGAAAATAGATTTATGAGATAATAGATTTATTAATGCCCAAATTTGAAGAATTTCCTTACAGTCCAATCAAACATGCTTTGTAAGGTCACAGCGACCTTAGACCACTTTCATCCTAACCAGACTATTTGTGTTTGTTTGTGTCTGCATGTGTAAATATAAAATAAAATAACAACAATAATAATAATAATAATAATAATAACACTGATAATAAATTATAATATAAATATATATATATATATATAATGTATATAATATAAATATTATATTATATATAATATACATATATATAATAATTGAATAAGATCATAATAAGTCATGAGGAAAGATGCAACTCCCTATTGTGGCACGTTAAAAAAATAAGGACTGTATGTTGGTCAGCTAGGCAGGATTTTCAAGTCACTCACGTGAAATATTCATATTTTTCTCCATTCACAAGATAACAACAATATAAAAATATAAGTGCTTTTTATCACGACGAGCAATAACATCATATATTGTCCCATCACTAGTCACAGCCACTACAATGAAAACAGTTCAGCATGGAATGATATGAACACTTCCTGTCACGATTATCCTGATCAAAATAATTGCAATTTACAATATCATTGAGATGACTGAGATCTCTTTTTGTGACACACACACACACACACTCTTCCTGTCACCTTCCTCGCTCATACCAGCACAGCACCACTCAACTCACAATAGCCTCATCATCACTATTTCACAGCTGCCTTTCAGAGCTGCCTGTATTTCACTCTTTCCCTGCTTTCAACCATCCTTCTTCCTCATCCGCTCTCCAGTTGTCTGCTGTACAGTGAGTGCGTGATGATTTTGGTAAGGATGTCCTGATCCCGATCTCAAGCATCGAGTATCGAGATCGGCAGTGACCCCAATCTTATACAGATGCAGAGTTTTCCACGTGCTTCACACATGCTTTAGTGGAAGTCAAAGCAGGTTAGCACTCATCAGTGATCAGCGTTTGTACAGAATATTAACATAAACGCTCTGGTATCAAACTAAGTAAGTACTTTTTACAGTTTTTGAACGTACTTTAACAGCATCTTGTACACAAACAGTTGCCCTCTTCTTCTTTACCTGTAGCCTGACAGCAGGAGTCTGCTCATCTTTCTCTTTCTCTCAAAGTCTTATCTATCTAGGCAAAGACAAGTATCGTAGTATCCGATCGAGACATCCCTATTTTTTGAAAGAGCTTGAAAAGAGTTGAAAGCTGTTATTGGTATCTGTAAAGTTTGTGATAGTGCTTATCATTTGGGACAAAACAACATGGCATAGAGTCACTTCTGGAATTTAGCAGTACATGGTATGATCTAAATTCAAGTGACATGAAGAAATTATTTCTATCTAGGTTTTTAGCTCACCTGCAGGTCAGTCAGCAGATTACTGGTCTCTCGGACTCGTGCTCTGGTTGCGTCCAGTTCTACCTTGAGTTTCTCCTGCGTCTCCTTCAGACAGGTGATCTGTGACTGAGCTGAGCCCAGGTTCTGCTGCCCTTCCCTCACCAGCTCCTGCAGGTGGGACACCTGACCACATGACCAGAATGGTCAGCAAACAGAAGAGCACATCAGTCCGTTTCCATCAAAAATAGATGTAAAATGTGTCCTACCTCCTGATTGGCCATGTTGAGTTTGGCCGAGAGTTCCTCCTTCAAGTTATCCAGCTGCTGTTGGAGACGATCTCGCTGCTCCTCCAGTGACAGACGCTTAATCTCAAACTCCTGACTAATTTTCTAAAAAGAAGTAGAAGGAAGGAAGGACAGTTAGAAAGGTGCTGCACTCACCCATGGTATATGTTAAAAAAGCAACCAAAAAACCTTTGAATTATTGACTAAAATCATAAATCATTTTATAGAAACAAGGATACAGTTTCAAAATGAGTTTCTCCTAAAATATAAACCATAGCAGTATAATCTTCATAAGGAGGAGAAGAGGTAATCCTGTTTGTGTCTTATGTGAAGCGTAGACACACAAGACACTTCATTTAAACTTTAAAGGCCATCTCAAGAAAAGAAAACAACCGCTTTCTATAATCCTCATCACCACAGCAATATCTTTCTCAGCCACTCTGATTTCACCTTCTGAAATTCTTTCCTCTTTTTTCCCTTTCTTTAAATGTAGTCTCTCTTTTCTATTCATCCCTCACATCTCAGTGGATGTATTCTCCAAAAATAAAAAAAAGCCCCATTGTGCTCAGTTTGTATTACATTTGTAGATAAGACGTCACACTCTATGTCGTACGAGTGGATAAACATCACAGCATCCACAGAGACACATTTCTGCAGCTCACAGTGAGTTCATCCTTTTTCACTTTCAGCGAATGGCAACAAAAAGCTGATAAACAAACACACCAAGCATATCAGACCCTACTATGCTACTATCAGATAGTCCACAAAACTCATAATGTGATTTTCTACTTTGAATTAATATTTTCATATATTTTAAGGAGGGAATGAGAGGTTCAGCTTCTCAAACATGAGGTTTTCCTTTTTTTTCTCTCTCTCTTTTACTCATATTATTGTAATTTGGATAAAACAAGACATCTATGTAGCCACAATCTAATTTGAGACTGAGTATGAGACTGGAGAGGGTGTAGTCACCTCCCATCTGTATGCAATTGGACAGACCAACGACCAATGATCCAGATGACGTATGCAGAGCGACGGAAAACATGTCAACAAACGTGCTTGTTGTAGTTTTCTAGGAGCAATGGCTATCTAGTAATGACTTTTTTTTTCTGTGGAGCAGAAAAAAAATGTGAAGAAGAAGGGGGTGGAGAACTTTCACCTCTCAGTGTACTTCCTGCCAGCAATTATTATAAGTAGTAGAAGAAGAAGACATTTCTCCCTCTATTTCTCTGTATTATCGTGGCCAACAATTTAGCAAGGAAATAATCGTTGGAGTAAAAGATAATGAAAATGCTGCTACTCTTATCTGGCTCTCAGTTAATAGCAGTGAATAAGCAATTTGTGGAAATAGTTATTTAATTGCCTCAGTTTAGAAATGTTCTGCTGACAGCGATAAGAGTTTAAATGCAAAAAAAAAATATAGGAATATAAAACTAAATCTTGGTTTTTCAAATAAAAACAGACATGGACCTAAAGATGACGAGGCACAGCTCTGGCTTACGTAATATTCCCCGCCTCCGCTTTAATCCGCTCTTGCTCTTTCATCCAGGGAATGTTTAAACACACGCCCACATGCTCACACAATGTCAATGATAATCAGCCAATTAGCGGTCAGCTTCAAACGGCACTGAAAGCAATGGCGTGTTTTGAAAGAGGAGTAGGATGGGATGAGAGACAAAAAAGACGTCATTTTAAAGGAATAGTTCATAGATTATTGGGGACAAAGCAATGTGAGGGAACAGTATTTCAGTATCATTTTGCTTCCAGGCCTCGACACTAAATCATTTAGACTGGATGTCAACAAGGAGATCCAGAATGAATGGGATTGTTAGCTGCTTAGCTGCACTTGGCTAACTGTTAGGCAAGTGCAGGTGGATTCACATGAGTGTGAATAAATGGGGTGTAATGTGCTCTAAGGGATGAATGTGGGGGGGGGACAAGTGCTCCTCATCAATTACAACTTTAACTGTAATCTGGTGATTAGAAAGAGTCAAGTTTTGCACCTGGATCAGTACATAACGTCACTAGATGAACTTATTTAATGTTGTTGCTGCATAGGAATGGAGGTACATCTATGTCCACTTGTGTTTTTGTCACTGTGCAGTTCGTGTAAATCGAGTTCAGTACGCTTTTGCGAGCAAATCTAGTTCCAATAAATAGTTAACGAAGCAGATAAGACAACAAATAAATAATCTCTGGCTCCGTTTCCTACGTGAACCGAGTCCAAATATCTTAAAATAGTCAAACCACAAGAGAACGACTCTGCTGAGCAGGTGATAGATTTTTTTTCTAACAGTGAAAGAGGCTTTGATACACTCAGCTAAAAAAAGTGCCTGTAAGATACAGTTGCTATTTTATTTTGCTATTTTAGTGTGTAATTAATCTCAATTAATTGCATATCAATATTTGACACGAGAAGCAATATTTTTCAATTTAAATGGATTTTGGTATATGACAAAACCCATGAATAGACACATAAATGAGCTTAAACAAAAATTTGTGTTATTTTCATCAGTGAGTGGTAACATAAAGTAAACAACTTCTTATCATGCTTCTCATTGTCTTCCATTTCTCTCGTGTTGTGTCCTGTGCATCAGTATTACGGGCCGGGAACTTGTGCAATGTGTTATTGTTTTTGTTGCGTTATATTTTCTGTAATTAATTCATCGCAATTAACGCGATAAAGTCCCAGCCCTGATATATATATTTTATACTGAAGCTTTAAATTGAATGATGGGGCTATATGTTAGGTCTTATGTGGGAAAGAAGGAACCATACTAAATGACAATACAAACAAAAACTGTTATTATTTTTTACTCATAGTATTTTCATATTTTTTCAAAACTCTGGAAATTGTATATCTGGAATCCTGTGACATTAACAAAATCTAACTCCCACTGAAAGGAGATGTAGAAACTATGCTCTAGGCAAGTTTGGCTCCAAGATAATGCTATAGTCTTTAATATTTGCCAGGAAGGCCAATCAGAACCAAGAGCAGATGATTCCAGACATAGTTTGTGTCATGCAGGTTCTAATGAAATATGTTATGGTCATTAGACAAAAGACCATATGTATCAGCCATGGCAAGCTGCTGGTCAGAATACGAGGAAGCATCCTGCTGTGCAACAAAGACGTCTGATGTTGCCTCTGTTCTCCTTGGTAATTCAACATTTTCATCATCTTCATAGAGACATGAGTAGAAATAATTCTGATATTATATTTGCTCCTTTTTGATGATGGAGTAAATATCACTTGAAAAATAATTAGCAAATATTGGATTTTTCCACTGAGTCACCCTCACCACCTTGTTTTCAAATTACACATCTCGGAAACACTGAATCTTCTAACTCACCGCCAATAGGACTTCCTTCTCCTCCTCCTTCTCCTGCAGTGCCTCCTCCCTCATGGCCTGGTGTTTCTCCTCCATCTCCTCAATCGCTCTCACCTGCGCCTCCTTGAAGCGAAGCCTCTCCTCCTCAAAGTGTGTCCTGAGTCTGGAGAGCTCCTTCTCGTAGCCCTGGTGCTCTTCACGCAGCGACTAACAAGGAGAGGGGAGGTTGACTTCAACCTGGCAAAGACGAGTGACTGGTGTGGCATCAAAGAAAAGTCAAAAATACCTGTTCTAGTTTGATGACTTGCTGTTTGTGCTGTTCACTTGAGGCCTGGCTCTGGTTGAGTAAAGCCTCCCTCTCCTCCTCCAGTCTGCTGATCTTCTCCTTAATCCGACTCTGCTCCTGGTCCAGGTTCCTGATGGTTGCTTCATGGGCCATCTGCGTGGCCTGCAGAGAGCCAATCTGACCTGAGAGTAGAAGGAGAACATATGTATTAAATAGTTTTCATGACAAATGAATGGATTAAGAGACTCTCAAAGTGGATGCAATGATTTTATAAACAGGCTGGTTCCACAACCTTATCACATTATTACATGACACTAACCCTATTTTTTATCTCCCCTAGTCTGTCCTTTCCCCGTCCTCTCTCTCTCTCTCTCTCTCTCTCTGTCCTCATTCTGCAGGTCCCTGTGACTCCTGGGCTACAGGATCCAGATCCAGTTGTGAGGCTATTATTATTAGTGGTAGAAGTATGGTCGTCTTTATTATGCTATGATTAAAATTTGTATCAGTATAAACTGCTTTATGCAGCACATGAGGATTGTGCTGGTGATGCAACCCACAACCAGTCAGCAGTCCATCCAAGGGCCAATCAAAGAGACATTCACTCTCACACTCAGTCAATTCCGAGTGTCCAATTTTCCTAATCTGCATGTTTTTGGACTGACCTTACTGACCAATGTTACCAAACTGATATCTGCTCCTGGTCTCTACTTCACCTCCCTCTTTCCTTTCCTCTCCCCTCTTCCTGTCCCCCTCACCCATTGCTCATTGTGTGAGCTGTTGTCTTCTCTTCTCTCTCTCTATAAGAAGGTAAGGTATACAAACAAATTTTGATTGGATTTGATTTGACAGGAGCCATTTGTCTGCATATTCATGGTAAGAAACGGTAACACAGAGACGCTCAGTATGTGAATGGTCATAAACATGGAAATATCCTTTTAAAAGACATGTCAAACACCTTTATATAAACACAGTGTATTTGTGTCTTACTGGCTTTGTGGAGAATTTCAGTTGCCTGCTGTTGAACTCGTTCCCTGCTGCTCTCCAGCTCGTACTCTGTGTCCTTCAGCTGCATCACCCAGATCTCTCCGTCCTGGATGGCTTCTTCCAGCTGCTTGTGCAGGTTCTGCAGCACATGGAATCAAACAGAGACATAAAGAGACAATCGGAAACAAATTCAGTTTAAACTTTTAAACACCGGAGAGTCATATCTCTCCGACATGAACCTACCCAGCGTTTCCTGCTCAGCAGATTTGCCTGCAGGGCAATCAGTGCTCACTGCATTCAGTTTCCTGATTAGATATTACTGCAAAACACTTTCTGCCCTAAAGCTTTAGCTTTTATCTGTTTTCAGTAACAATTCTTCATCCAATTGACCACATTTTTTGACTAACATTCAACCCAAAAACAACCTATAGTATAGTATTTACATTTTGTGGGGAACAATTGTAATAAAAATAGAAAAAGAAAAGAAGCCCGGAAAATAACAATAGATTCTCCCTTGCTTTGCATTGCTAAGCAGGTGCTCATATAACATAACTTCAGGTTCCATGTGTCCCCCACTATTTTTCTTGTATTGAGTGTATATTATCATGTTCATGCACCCACTGAATGCATACGCACCTTAATGGTTCCCTCTGCGTTGACCAGCGACGTCTGCAGTCTATTGGTTTTGTCCCGGTTCTCTCGCGCCTCTTCCTGAGCTTTCTGAAGCTCACTCCGCAGTTTGGACAGCGAACGCTGCAGCGCTGCGTCCTGAGCCTGGAATTCCTTGCGGAGCTCAACCTTAACACGAGTGGAAAATTACAGCATTTTCTGTGACATGTGAATGTATCACGCACGCACGCACACACACACACACGGCTGTGGAAGACTATCAACACTTGTAGCTGTGTTGAAAAAAAATCTAGAAAATGACTGTGTGGTAGGTAATGTAAAAAGTAAGTAAAAAAGTAAGATTGTAAAATAATGTAAAATCTTTATTTACAGATGCATCAAAATGCATTTTTATTGTGAAATATGTATTTTTCCACTTTTATTTAGAAATTCTTTGAAATATTGCCATAAATATCATTATTGAGACATTGGATCATTGTGATTTAAGCTGAAATAACCAACCCCTGCTTTACTTTAACACCTTTCTTTGTGTGACTCCGTGTTTTGGTTCTACCTCAGTTCTTTTCCAGGCCAGCAGGTTCTCTGTGGTCAGCTGGTGTGTCCTCCTCATGGCCTCCAGCTCTCTCTCGTAGTACTCCTGAGCTTTGGCCAGCTTGGCTTCGTACTCCTCCACCAGACGGACCTTGTCCTTCGTGAGCTCCTCCACCCTCTCCATCAATGCCTCCACCTACACAGAGAGATGGACGTATGCAAAATGAGCTTTTCTTCTCCTCAGAGGTGATAAGTAGTCATTAAGATGCCAATATATTGACTGAATCTTTTCTACTTCTTTAAGGGTTTGTCTGTTAAATTAAAGAGGAAATAGTTGATACAAAAGAAAAAAAATGGGAGAAGAAAAATAAGGGGATGACATGCAACAAAGGTCCATAGTCAGAATATAACCACTTCACGTTTTACTTTATACTGAAAAGCCAAGTGCAACAACGAAACAACCTACCTACATTTTGTCAGTTTTCATTCCAAAGCCTCTAAAACAGCAACTACCCCATCAGGTAACTTGCTGTATAAACGCACCCTAAACTCCAAAAGTCACATCTATCTTTCGTCTCTCTCGCACACTCTTATCCCACCTCTTGTCTATGAAGCTCGGCCAGTTTCTCCTGGTCCTCAGTGGACGTGGCGCTCTGGTTCCGCTGGTTGTTGAGGAGTTCCTCCACCTCCTGGCGGTGGATGGCCCTCAGCTCCTCCAGCGCTCGCCGCTTATCCGCCTCAAACTGGGCCTGAGCCTGGCTGAACACCCGCAGCTTCTCTTCAAAATCCCGACGCATCTCCTCCACCTATTGAAACCACGAAACATTTTCTATTTCCGTTTGAGTTGTTGATGTGTGGCTGCCGAACAAATCTCTACCCCTGCCAAGCTAAACGCCCATAGCATCTCTTCATGATCCCTCTGTGATCATTAGAACATATGGAATTCTTCTGCTTTGCTTTAAGTCAATACAACTTAGTACTTAGTACTACAGCTATAGCTACACAGGTAAACGGTGGCTAAAAAAACATGTTGCATCAATCTGACAAACAGGTGTGAAAAAATATATAAAAATGCAGCAGGAGGTGTGATGTCATGTGATTTCAGGCTGCTAAAGAGGCATTCTCTTTAGCCAGACCAGGCAAACAAGACAAAACAGTGTGAAGGCAGAGGCAGAGAGGAAGACGAGGGACCAGACCAAAGCAAAGGCTGACCAATCCAGACAAAAATGAAGTGAGGATGAGCTGAGCTCACTCAGCCGCCAGCTCATTCCCGTAAAATGCACTTCAGCTGTTCATTTGTGCCCACTGCCATCAGACTCCACTAAAGCAGGTGTGGATGATACTATGTCATCATGGTATGTATGACGTGACATGGCGTGATAAAACATGATATTCTGTATGATTGTCAGAAAAAGGTACACAAATCACTCCATCAGGCAAACGTGGTGTAAATGCTGCATTTCCGAGTTCCATTTACATCGGAACTCGGTTTTCAGAACTGGGGGTGCCATCACCCCAGAGTTCAACGTGTTCCAGTTCAGAAGCCGGAAACAATGACTAATCTCAGGCTAATCTCAGGCTAGCCATTGTTTCCTACTACTAAAAAAGTGCTATATAAGTAGCAGTGTTTGTATGGTGCAGCCAAGTCGGAGTGGGTGAGGTTGCTCCATTTTTGGAACGCCCCATGACCTTGGAAATTCCGAGTTCCGACTACAAATGGAACGCACCATAAATAGGTAACAGCACTTGGACTGAGTCCATGTTTTTTTTTCTGTGGTCCTGGAAGAAAGCGTCAAACAAAAAAGACAAGACCAGCGACAGGATCCTTGCTGTTCTGAAGGTGTTTTCAGACATGCACTGAAGAGCAGACATGTTCACGGCTGTATGTTAGAATGCAAATGACCAAAAAAGTCTTTTCTCAGACTTCTCTGGAACTTCACCTGCCTGCTCCGTCGCTGGAAAACGTCCCAAGTACCCATGTTGTGAGGAGGTCAAGATGTATCAGTTGTTACATGCTTGCGTTGATAAAACCCAATAAAATCATGTCCAATTGAATTATTCAAAATTGTATGCATTTAGTTAGAAAAAGTAGTTGACATTTTAGCATTTTTAATTACCTTGTGTTAACATCTGTGTTAAATGGTAATTTATGTAATTTTTTATTATATATTATTTTGTGTGTGTATGTTGATTTTCTCGCTTACTTACTGTTATTAATTATGTTTTAGGAATTTTATTTGTATTACTATTACTGTTACTGTATGCTGCTGGTCCTGAGGACAAATTTCATTTTCATGAGCAGACAAGTAAAGGACATTAAGGGAAGCTTGATTAATAATCAATTAATCATTGCAGCCATATTTGATATCATCAAATAAATCGTAATGTCAGGTAACTTTCTTTGCATTCACTGGTAGGGATTTGCTTTAAAAAAAAAAAAAATCAGCCCACAATATGACTCAGCAAAAAAGGTGGTTTACAGTCTAGCATGATACACATTTCTATTTTTCCAATATCCGATCGAGTGACTCTGACCAGTATCATCAGTCCGATACCGACGCCAAGTATCGTATCGTTTAAAAGTATGTTATATTTATTTCTGTTACTTTTTCAAAGGCAAAAGCAGCTCTGCAGCCCAATCTGTGTTAACAGAGATACGTGAGATGCAGCAGATTTAACATCACATATCACCAACCTGAATTCAATAGTACATTTTTAGCTTGTTGTTTCAGTGACTATAGCAGGGAATATTTCAATATATATATTTTGTACAGTGCAGTGTGCGTGTGTGTGTATTTCTTACCTCCTTAGGAGCATAAACACCGACCTTGTTAGTCCTCTCATTTACATGAGAAAATAAGCAAAATCATAAATACAAACGACAACTCCCCAAACACAGAATCTAGCTGTGGTACTGAACTATTACATTCTGAAAGATGAGCTTCATTTAGCAAAGGGAGATGAAGTCACAGGAACAATTATTGTGGACAATCCTACACGAGCCTGCAGCACAGATGACACAGATGGTCGTCACTGAATGCAGCAGGGTTCTCCAAGTGGTTGGCCAATGACCGTAAAATAAAGATGCCATCAAAATAAACCAAGGCTACAAAAAGACAAATGTCACCAACTCTAACTTTTACAAGCTAACAACAAAACGCGAGTCACTGAGGATAACAAGGCGGAAGTAGTCAAACTGAATGTTCACACACTAGCTGACCAATCCTGCTTTAACCTGAGGCCAGACCCTCCTACCTCAGCATGGGACACAGAAATAGAGAAATAAAAGAATAAATCAATCAATCAGGAAAGACATAAAATAATAAATAAATCAATAGTCATTAAAATAAACTGATAAATACATTTCTTCAATGTGTTATTTATTATTTAATTTATTTATAAATGTATAGATTTCTATATTTATTTATTCATTCCTGTATTCATTTATTGTTGTATTTATTTATTCATCCATTCTTTTATTTATTTATGATAATGTATTTTATGGTCCTTCATAGCTGAATCATCAGGCCAAGAAAAAACATACAGTATGTAAAATGTACACATACAGGCTGTGTCACAAAATCAAAAAACATATAGCAGTACTCTGTCAACTTCAGCTCATTAAAACTTTTACTTTAAATATTGAACGAAAGATCAACTTAAAAGCTATTTCCCTACATTATTGAGTTGTACTTGAGGCATTTCATTGTATTTTACATCTAATTCAAATTAAAATCCTCTTTATTGCCACTAAATCTACACCGCACAGTTTTTCCCTCATCATCGACAGCTCCTCAGTTTCCCCCTCCCCTCAGGTTAAGAGTCTGGGTGTCATCCTTGACAGCACACTATCATTCCAATCCCCCATCAATAACATGACGTGGTCAGCATATTTCCATCTACGCAAAATAAATTGGCTCCGTCCTTCCCTTACATACACTCTCCTCTCTGGTCTCCCTCACAAATCCCTCCATAAACTTCAACTGGTCCATCATCCCCAGAACCCCCCAGAAATCCTCCTGCATGCCTTCAAGGCCAACCACAACCTCACCACTCCGTAGCTCTCCAACCTTCTTCACATCACCGCCTCCACCCACTCCCTCAGCTCCTCCTCCTCCATCCACCTCACTGTGCCCTCCACACGCCTCAGTACCATGGAACAGAGCTTTCAGCCGCTCTGCTCCCACCAGACATCCACAACTCTGCCTCTCTTCCCGTCTTCAAATCCAGACTCAAACCCACCTGTTCAAAATAGCCTACTCTCTAATTTCACTCTATTATACTGTGTTGTCCTGTTGTGTTTTTTATTGTTGTTATTATATTGTTTATTCTGTAAAGTGTCCTTGAGTGTTGGAAAGGCACTAACACATAAAATGCATTATTATTATGATTATTATTATTATTATTATGTTAGCGTTAGGCTCTAGCTAGCTATGGTTAAGGGTTAGGAATCACGCTTTGTTTAGGCACCTCCTTAAACGGTGAGGTGCATGAACTGTGTATGTGTGTGTGTGTGTGTGGAGCCTTACCTCTCTACTCATAGACACCACTCTCTGCGTGTGCTGGGCCTCGGTGCAGAGCTGGGAGTCCTCCATTCTCTGTCTGTACATCTCAAATTCTGCTAAAGCCTGACAGTAACAGAACAACTGCATTACATTATCTTACATTACATCATCCAAAAACAGTCCAGTTACTAGGGCTGGGCAATATGGGGAAATGTTTACATCATTTGATATTGATACATATCACAATATAAATCAAATGAATATTTCTATAAGATCAGGGGTTATAAATAATATCTTGATATTTTTAGGCTACATAAAGCTGTTTCTCTGCACTTCAAAATAAAAGATCTACTGTTTATGTTCTTGTTTTATGTAACTTTAATTAACAAACCCATATTGTATCAGATAAATCTCTTTATTTACAGGCTATGTGCCACAGTCTTTTAAAGTTGCCGTAATAAAACCCCCACTTAAAAACAATTATCGTCCATTATCTAACATCTTATTTATTTAAGTCCCTGAAAAAGCTGTAGCAAAAGATTTATGTGATGAGCTACTCGCACGTTATTGGGACCAAAATAACTGCATTAAACTGGATTAAATCATATTTATGAGAGAGATGCCTTGTTAATGTTCATGTTTATGATGGATTTTCTTTGCCCACTGGAGTAAAAAAAATGGGGGTTCCACAAGGTTCAATTCTTGTCACCTTATACATGCTTCCTGTAGGTAGTGTAAACTAAATTTTCATTGTTATGCAGATGACACACAGTTGTACATATCCATGAAGTCATATGACAGTAAGCAGGTTATAAAGCTCCAGAAATGTCTCAGAGACATTAAATGACACATAACTTTCCTCTTTAATAAAGCTTATAGTTAAATTCAGTGGAAGAATCCATGATGGAACATGACATGAGGGTTGTTAAAGACGCCAATCAGAAAAAAAATAAAGTCTCATATGTTTCCAAGATAAGGAGTGAAAACAGCAGCAGCAGTGAATAACCTGTCTCTTCATTTGCTCGTGGAGTTCCACAGATTCTTCTAGACTGGCCAGTCGCCGTCTCAGGTCTGCCTCATCAGCCATCTTGCTCTTGTACTGCATGATTTTGTCTCTGGTTTCTGTCACGATGTGCTGGACCTGAGAATTTAAAAATAGTCAAGATTGTGAAAAGGGCATTTTGATGTTTGAAACATCAATGAAATGATTCATCTATCCGAAATTGTTTTGTCCAAACCCGACAATCACCCCATCTTTTTTGTCCAAATCAAAGTGACTGGGTCTGACACAGTCACTGGACAGAAATACAGCGGCACGGTTTGTGATGCCGGTCGTGATCAGCAGTGTTGTCGCTAAACACACCAGACTCCTCTGTTAAATACTGAGATTTTAGACATTTTCCTGGTAGTTGTTGGAGATTAACCCACACTTTCAGGATTGTTAAGTATTTTTAACTGATCTACATTTCGGCTTGATTCTTGTGTCGGACGTCTCTTCCTGTGACGGCACTCTGACCAATCAGTGGCTGGCAGTCTGGCGACGTCACATGTAGTGCCTACTCAGCGTGCTTGGAACCTTGCCAGAGCAGGTAGTAAGAAATGTACCAGGTACTATGGTAGTGGAAACACAACTTCACCGCACCGAGGCGAGGCGAGTAGAGCCGGTGGAAACAAGCCAATAGTAGTGGCAAATTAAATCGTTCGGTGCCAACTGTAAAGTGGAAAAGCGCCATAAGATTCTTGAATCAACGCTGCTTGTCAGTGGAGAATGTGAGATGATTCTATGTCTGTGAAAGAAAATTGGCCGTATAAAAACCTTCTGCGACATGCAGCTGCAGAATTACTGAGTGGGTGGTTGGGAATTGTCTGATCCAGCGCAAATAAACTGCCCTCCCAGTCCGAGCTGTAATATACCAGAAGCAGTGAGGCTTTTTTATTCTCCTGCTCCTCTTCTGCACAAGATTTATTCAATGACTAGGTGCTACACAGAGCACAAGGAGTCAATCATGGTTGTGAAAATGATGTAAGTCAGGGCTAGTCAATTAATAATAATATTAATTGATGATAATATTTCCTCATAACATCATAAAGTGTGTGTATTCAACTTTCTTTGTTTTTCCCTTGTTTTGACTAAAACCGGCTGTCTACATCTCTCTTCTCAGGCCCGACATGAAAAATGACTTTACAGTGATTATCAGGTCTATTTTCCCTCCCTCCTCATCTCTCCCTGGAGTGTCTTAAACGGTCTAAAAACAAATTTTAATTAAAAAAAAAATTTAATCACTCAACTTTGGTAAGGTGGTTATTAACATTTTCATGTGGAGTGATATTTTACTATACTTTACAGGGTCTTTAACCTTTCAGATATTTTGAAGCAGAAATACAACATACTATATCTGATCTACACGATCATTAATCTCTGACCATACCTCGTCCTCATGGGCTTCTTTCAGCGACTCGATTTCCTCTTCATGCTCGTCGTTCTTGGTGTTCAGAGCGTAAATTACCTAGAGACAGACAGCAGATTGGAAAACAGATGGAAGATTCAATAATCCTGCAATGAACAGTCAGTACAGCTCATGATTAAGGTGAATTGATTAAAGACAGTGTTATCCACAAACACAGATGTACCTTCCTGTCTGTCTCAACCAGAGACTGCAAAAAAAGGTGCAGTTCTTTGTGTATCCAACATGTCTTAAGTTCAAACGGATGATTAATATTTAGGTTTTTAAGATTCAGGAAGACGACATCACGGCAATTAGAGTTTCTCTATGGACGATGTCTTTATAAATTGCTGACAGCTGATATGTGGACGACGTTTAGGGCCCAAGCACCAAGCGATGCACATATCCATTGTACTCTTCTTATTGTTTTCCTTCACTTCATTTTGAGCACACAGCACATCAGGACCTGTGAATATTGCAATCTAACATTGGTCCTGGACCTCTGTCTAAAAAGATCACAACCTTGTGGTCAACAGTATGTTTCCAGGAACAGCATGCAGTAGGAGTAAGCTCAGTGTATGAAACTTGCTGGACAGGTGTATCATGCCAAACCACTGTTTTGTCCATATTTTTGCACTTTTCACACTGTTCAAGTTTCAACCAACTCCTCCTAAATATTTGGTGGGTTCGACTTCAAACTTGGTATACATGTCTTAATCCCTGCCCCATTTTCGACTATTAAAATTGTGAGGGTTAGTCAATGATCCAGGTGAGTAGGTGGCGTTGTAAATATGGACATGGTGAGTGATTCATTATAGCTCAAGCAACAGCAGCAGTCACTACAGCATTTTATTTGTGAGCAAGTCCATTACTTAAGGAACATACACAACAACCTGCTGTAGTAAATGGTTTGTATTTATATAGCACACCCAAAGCTGCTTTACACTACAGTTACACTACAACCCACAACCTTCAAGTTGAAAGACTCACTCTACCACTGAGGTACCGTCGCCTGTTGTAGTTTATTAATATTTGCTCCACAATTGGTGCAATATTTATTCTACTTGTCTACAGAGTGTTGAGAGGTAAATATCTGGGTCAGATGAAGAGTATGTACTGTAACCCCGTTACTGCTAGGGATGCATATCGAGAAGATTTTAACGACACTACTACTTTTTTCAATACTGCCTATTGATTTGGGGCTTTAACGGTACTCTTATTGGTTCTTTTTAGGAGAAATAAATGAAACAAAATAACAATGGACATTATTCTATTTATTAACATTTAGGAGAACTGAAACAGTTAATGATAATAAAATAAAACATGTGTTGACAGAACCTTTTAATACGCACAAACAACCATGTTTTGGACAACATACACTATCATCAGCTCAGGTGCTAGGATTGAACCAAAATGCAAATTTTAAAGTTGATAATATGTGAATGAATGTGTGTTCACAATCAAAAATTCTGTTTGGCCATTCATTTTACAGTTTTAATGTTGTTACCATTTCAGACAGTATTTAAAAATAGAGGGCTTTAAAAAGTGACTCATTGTGGGTTACACGTTTATATATATACATATAAATATATCTAATACATATAAACAGGGTATCAGGCACATAATGTGTGTATGTATTATATTATAATACCTACACATAATATAGACACTGGTATAAAAAGAAATTGATCCAAATTAATAAATAATAAAGATTTACAGTTACACTTTAGTGCAGTTTAGTGGCACATTATTGGGCCTCAACAGTACTTGCGTGGCAGTGACTGACCTGTCAGGAGAGAATACAAAACTGTGTGATTAGACATGTAGAGGAAAAAACAAAAATTGACTTCATGCCCCGGCTGACTTGCATCTTCAGGAGCTCTTGGGTGGATGGAGGTGACACATCACACAGCACTACGAGTCGAAGTCTGGTCTCTTTGCAGCTAGGAAGGGCAGCCCACGTCCTGAAGACACTCTTTTCTCTGCAGTAGCTGAGAAACAAGAAGATTTCCATTTTTGTTTGCATTTCATTACATTAATTAGTCATTTATATTGTTTTTTTTATCTTACTCTATGGATACATCAGACCGCCTCTTTGGTCATGTGTGGGCATGGTGGATGTAAAACTCAGCAGTGAAAAAAACAAGCATTTCATTACATTTTAACAATAATCCAGCAGTGTAATCTAGAGGTAGACGTATGCCGATACAAAATAAAAGTATAACTTTTATTTCATACTATCC